>NW_027038675.1:0-35394 GCF_034236695.1 Oncorhynchus nerka
AGTAGGAGTATTTTAATGATGTCACAATGTAGAATGTTTAAACATTGTAGTAGGATTATTTTAATGATGTCACAATGTAGAATGTTTAAACATTGTAGTAGGATTATTTTAATGATGTCACAATGTAGAATGTTTTAACATTGTAGTAGGAATATTTAATGATGTCACAATGTAGAATGTTTTAACATTGTAGAAGGAGTATTTTAATGATGTCACAATGTAGAATGTTTAAACATTGTAGTAGGAGTATTTTAATGATGTCACAATGTAGAATGTTTTAACATTGTAGTAGGAGTATTTTAATAATGTCACAATGTAGAACACTAAACGTTTGCCCCTGTTCAATTGATTTCTGCATGATATGGATATTAGCCTCAGGGGGAAATCAGGCTCTGAATTGAAAAGTGATATTTATATGATATAACAGAAAGTGACTAACACAAAAAGAGCTGTGTTACACTTACAGCATTGGTGACCCACTGGAATCAAAATGTAGCTAGATGTTTTCTACAAGTTGTCCTCTAACCAGTGATGTGCACATTATTCCCAGATTCCATGTGGTGTTTGAGCTGTTAGTTTTAACAGGACAAACTCATCTCCAGACTCTCACACAAATGATTTCAACATGATATCGATGAGTGATGAAAAATAAGTGTTGCGTTCCTTTGTTTAACGACCTCTAAATGTAAATGCATCTCTCCAAAATGTAGCTGACTGTCTTCTGCAGGTTGTCCTCTAACCAGGGAGGTCAAATATATCTCCCATTTCCATGTGTTTTTTTAGTTGATATCAGTGATTTATTGCTACTTGTCAAAACAACAGTGTTTCTGGTGCTCCTGCATTTTAAAAGGTGCTTGTTTAAAAAATACAAGTAATATGATTGTTGTTGCAGATGTTTGTGCAGATGGTACATTTTATGTTTAGGTTTTCAATATCACAAATGGTTTCTGCATATTGGTTATTGATTTGGACACATTAAAGCTGTGTTTTGACATTGGGCTGAACCACCAAGCTAAATGTCATCGAAAAGACGTTGAAAAGAAGACTATACCCAACGTCCAATATACGTTTGGTTTTAGTTGAAGGTTTTAAATATTTATTTTCAGGTTGTTGTTAATAACGACTTGAAAACAACTTAATTTCAAGGTTTGTGCAGTTTAGACACATTGACTGTTGTTGAAAATATTGAATCAACTATTTCACCAAAACCAGAACCTGTGAATTCAACTAGACTTTATTACAAACAGTAACAAAGCTGAACAATTCCATGGAAGAACTGACTCTTCATTCTTAGTACTTGGCTTTTATACAGTCTGATCTAACTACTGATTAACAGATCCTTACATAACATTCTAACCACTAGGCTGCTGCCCCAATAATACACTAAATACATGTAATATAGCCTATACAGTCTGATCCTTACATAACATTCTAACCACTACCCTGCTGCCCCAATAATACACTAAATACATGTAATATAGCCTATACAGTCTGATCCTTACATAACATCATCACTCCACAATAAGAGGTGATATTCTCCTGGATCCTTACAGATCAGCATCACAATATTGTGAGAGGTGATATTCTCCTGGACCAGACAGCATCACAGGTGATATTCTCCTGGACCAGACAGCATCACAGGTGATATTCTCCTGGACCAGACAGCATCACAGGTGGTATTCTCCTGGACCAGACAGCATCACAGGTGGTATTCTCCTGGACCAGACAGCATCACAGGTGATATTCTCCTGGACCAGACAGCATCACAGGTGGTATTCTCCTGGACCAGACAGCATCACAGGTGGTATTCTCCTGGACCAGACAGCATCACAGGTGATATTCTCCTGGACCAGACAGCATCACAGGTGATATTCTCCTGGACCAGACAGCATCACAGTTGGTATTCTCCTGGACCAGACAGCATCACAGGTGATATTCTCCTGGACCAGACAGCATCACAGGTGGTATTCTCCTGGACCAGACAGCATCACAGGTGATATTCTCCTGGACCAGACAGCATCACAGGTGATATTCTCCTGGACCAGACAGCATCACAGGTGATATTCTCCTGGACCAGACAGCATCACAGGTGGTATTCTCCTGGACCAGACAGCATCACAGGTGGTATTCTCCTGGACCAGACAGCATCACAGGTGATATTCTCCTGGACCAGACAGCATCACAGGTGGTATTCTCCTGGACCAGACAGCATCACAGGTGGTATTCTCCTGGACCAGACAGCATCACAGGTGATATTCTCCTGGACCAGACAGCATCACAGGTGATATTCTCCTGGACCAGACAGCATCACAGTTGGTATTCTCCTGGACCAGACAGCATCACAGGTGATATTCTCCTGGACCAGACAGCATCACAGGTGGTATTCTCCTGGACCAGACAGCATCACAGGTGATATTCTCCTGGACCAGACAGCATCACAGGTGGTATTCTCCTGGACCAGACAGCATCACAGGTGATATTCTCCTGGACCAGACAGCATCACAGGTGATATTCTCCTGGACCAGACAGCATCACAGGTGATATTCTCCTGGACCAGACAGCTGGGTGAATACACTATATATACAATAGTATGTGGATACCCCTTCAAATTAGTAGATTGGGCCATTTCAGCCACACCAGTTGCTGACAGGTGTTTAAAATTAAGCAAATAGCCATGCAATCTCCATAGACAAACATTGGCAGTAGAATGGCCTTAATGAAGATCTCAGTAACTTTCAACGTGGCACCGTCACAGGATGGCACCTTTCCAATAAGTCAGTTTGTCAAATTCCTGCCCTGCTGGAGCTGCCTGGTCGACTGTAAGTGCTGTTATTGTGAAGTGGAAACATCTGGGACCAACAACGGCTCAGCCAAGAAGTAGTGGGCCAAACAAGCTCACAGAACAGGACCGCCGAGTGCTGAAGAGGGTAACGTGTAAAAATCATCTGTACTTGGTTGCAACACTCACTAACGAGATCCAAACTGCCTCTGGAAGCAACATCAGCACAATAAACTGTTTGTCAGGAGCTTCCTGAAATGGGTTTCCACGGCCGAGCAGCTGCATACAAACCTAAGATCAATATGGGCAATGTCAAGCGTCGGCTTGAGTGGTGTAAAACTCACAGCCACTGGACTCTGGAGCAGTGGAAACGTATTCTCTGGAGTAATGAATCATCTTCACCTTCTAGCAATCCAATGCACTAATCTGGGTTTGGAGGATGCCAGGAGAACGCTACCTGCCACAATGCATAGTGACAACTGTAAAGTTTGGTGGAGGAGGAATAATGGTCTGGGGCTGTTTTCATGGTTCGGGCCTTTTAGTTCCAGTTAAGGGAAATCTTAATGCTACCTACAGCATAGAATGACATTCTAGACTATTCTGTGCTTCCAACTTTGTGGCAACAGTTTGGGGAAGGCCCTTTCCTGTTTCAGCATGACAATGCCCCTGTACACAAAGCGAGTTCAATACATGAATGGTTAGTTGAGATTGGTGTGGAAGAACTTCACAAAGCCCTGACATTAAAAACGTCAAACACCTTTGGGATGAATTGGAACGCTGACTGAAAGGCCTCATCGCCCGACCTCACTAATGCTCTTGGAATGGAAGCAAGTCCTCGCAGCAATGTTCCAACATCTAGAGGAAAGCCTTCCCAGAAGAGTGGAGGCTGTTATAGCAGCAATGGGGGTACTAAATCCATGCAAATGCCCATGATTTTGGATTGAGATGTTTGACGAGCAGGTGTCCACATACTTTTGTTGATTTCGTGTATATACTGCAGGCAGGCAGGCAGGCCCTCCTCTCCTCTTCTCCCCTCTTCTCTTCTCTTCTCTTCTCCCCCCTCATCTCTCCTCTTCTACCCCCCTCCTCTCCTCTCCTCTTCTCCCTTCTCTTCTCCTCTTCTCCCCCTCTCCTCTCCTCTTCTTTCCCTTCTCTCCTCCCCTCTCCTCCCCTCTCCTCTCTTCTTCTCCCTTCTCTCCTCTCCTCCCCTCTCCTCTCCTCTTATCCCTTCTCTCCTCTCCTCTTCTCTCTCCTCCCTCTCCTCTCCCCCTCTCTCTCCTCTCCTCTCTTTCTCTCCTCTCCTCCTCCTCTCCTCTCCTCTCCTCTCCTCTCCCTCTCCTCTCCTCTCCTCTCCCTTCTCTCCTCTCCTCTTCTCCTTCTCTCCTCTCCTCTTCTTCCACCTCTCCTCTTCTCCCTTCTCTCCTCTTCTCCCCCCTCCTCTCATCTTCTCCCCTCCTCTCCTCTCCCCCTCTCTCCTCTTCTCCCCCTCTCCTCTTCTCCCCCCTCTCCTCTCCTCTTCTCCCCCTCTCCTCTCCTCTTCTCCCCCTCTCCTCTCCTCTTCTCCCCCTCTCCTCTTATCCCTCTTCTCCCCCTCTCCTCTTCTCCTCTTCTCCCCCTCTCCTCTTCTCCCCTCTTCTCCCCCTTGAACTCAAGAAATAGAAAGTTAGAGGTGATATTATAGGACACTATGTGAAATGTTGCTGCTCTGTCAGCAGTTTCCTGTGGACTTTTTCAGTTGCTGTAGTGTGTTCAACCACTGATCCAAGATAAGTTGCTAAGAAGTTTATCTCATCAAAGACCTAACGAACGAATGACATAGAAGTCATATAGCTGAGCAGCACGTTCCAGTCTTCAGTCCTCTCTACATGACAGTGACTTGTGTATGTCAGTGGAGCTCCAGTTAGAGACAGACATGATACCTGCAATGATACTGATGACCCTGTTGTGGAGCACAGGTAGGATGCTGTTATAGTGATATACACTTGTGACAGTTACTGAGATATGATTTAATATTAGAAGATATATTATAATTTGCAGGGTTAGTAAAATAACATGCAACTGGAAGCAGACAGTAAAAATGTGATCACCTGTAAATGTACTTTACTGTAGTCTAACTGTCCATCTGGGGACAGGCACTAATGTCAGTTAAGTTGTGATGGTGTCATGCATCTGACTGTTGTATATTCAGTGTGTCAATGATTGATTGTATCTGTCTCTATGTAAATGAATGAGAGTATATATTATGTATTATATATTATATTGGTGTTATGTTAGAGTAGGAAAAGGGAGGGGTGTAGATGATAGAGGTCTATGAGCTGAGTCAAGATCAACAGGTCCAACACTACATGTCAGGAAGTGAGAGTGAACGAGAGAGAGATGGAATAGAGAGGAGGGTGGGAGAGAGATTTGAGGAGGAGGAGAGAAAGGGAGGAGGGTAGGGAGAGAGGAGGGGTAGGGAGGGGGATGGGAAAGAGAATGGGAGAGGAGATGGGAGGAGGGCATAGAGCAAGATAGGAGAGAGAGAAAATGTTTGAGGAGAGAGGAGGGAGGGAGAAAGGAGGGTAGAAGAGAGAGGAGGGTAGGGAAGAGAGAAGGGGGGAGGGGAGAGAGAAGAATGGGGGGAGGAGAGAGAGGGAGGGGAGGGGAGAGAGGAGGGTAGGGAGAGAGTAGGGTATTGGAAATAGGAGGGTAGATGAGAGATGAGCATAGGGTGAGAGAGATATGTGCAGGAGAGAGGAGGGTCGGGGGAGAGAGGAGAAGAGTTTTAGAGAAAGAGGTAGAGGAGAGATGAATATAGGGCACAGGCGGTAGGGGTGAGAGAAGGGGAGGAGAGAGAGGAGGGGTAGAGGAGAGAAGGGTGGAGGAGAGAGAAGAGTAGAGGAGAGAGAAGGGTGGAGGAGAGAGAAGGGTGGAGGAGAGAGGGAGGGGTGGAGGAGAGAGAAGGGTGGAGGAGAGAGGAGGGTAGAGGAGGAGAGAGAGGATGGAAGAGTATAGTGAAGGGTAGGGGAGAGGAGAGCAGGAGATTTGAATTGAGAGAGGAGAGGTGAGAGGAGATTGTTGGGTTTGGGGATAGAGAGGAAGGTAGAGGAGGGAAGGGGAGAGTGAAGGGAGGAGGGTAGTGGAGAGAGATTTGAGAAGGAGAAAGGTGGGTAGGGAGAGGAGGGTAGGAGGGAGGGAAGGGTAGAGCAGAGAGGGGAATGTGTTTACACATGGGTGTTGTTTGCACCATACCAACGATAAGCCTGTCTTCCCCATCACATCATGAAAGGTCATGTTGATGTTCATTTAACCTCTGTCTCTCTCTTCCTCTGACTCCTCCCTTTCTCCTTTGTTTCTCTCTATCTCTCGGTCTCTTTCTCTCTCTTTCTCCTCTGTCTCTCTCTTTCTTTTCAGATCTCCAGGCTCAAAGCGTCAGTCCACCAGGTAGGTAGACTATAAATCTACAGTGATTATAGCAGTTCAATATTAGTCAACTTTATTATCCCACATGGAGAAAGTCATGTGTCCATACAAACCATTCTAAAACCCAATAACAAGTAGTGTTTTATGGAACTACTAATACTTGACATATTATACATTATAATGGTCTGATGTTAGAGTAGGAGAAGGGGGGTGTAGATGATAGAGATCTGTTACCAAGGCAACAGGTCTGATGCTGTCTGTCAGGAAGAGAGAGAGGAAGGAGAGAGACGAGGGACAGAAGACAGGAGGAGAGAGAGCGAGAAGGCGAGGAGAGAAATGAGATGTCAACAGAGATAGGGCTGACAGACTAACATGCTGCCAACTGAATATCTTGTCTTTACTGACTTCTCACCAGTGATGTCATCATAACCAGCAACCTTTTCACTCTTGGTCCGGCTCATCTTGACCCCCTGACCTCTGAAATTAATGATTTAGAAAACTGACAAAAGCAAATGTATTAATTTAGATTTAATCTCATCTGCAAAGAGAGTTACACATTTGCATGGAAGGGGAATGTACACTACATGACCAAAAGTATGTGGACACCTGCTCGTCTAACATCTGATTCCAAAATCATGGGCATTAATATGGAGTTGGTCCCCCCTTTGCTGCTATAACAGCCTCCACTGTTCTGCGAAGACTTTCCACTAGATGTTGGAACATTGCTGCTATAACAGCCTCCACTCTTCTGGGAAGGCTTTCCACTAGATGTTGGAACATTGCTGCAGGGACTTGCTTCCATTCAGCCACAACAGCATTAGTGAGGTTGGGCGATTAGGCCTGGCTCAGTCGGCATTTCAAATCATCCCTAAAGGTATTCAATGGGGTTTAGGTCAGGGCTCTGTGAAGGCCAGTAAAGTTCTTCCACATCGATCTCAACAAACTATTTCTGTATGGACCTCATTTTGTGTAAGGGGGCATTGTCATGCTGAAACAGGAAAGGACCTTCCCCAAACTGTTGCCACAAAGTTGGAAGCACAGAATAGTCTAGAATGTCATTGTATGCTGTAGCGATTAGATTTCCCTTCAATGAAACTAAGGGGCCTAACATGATCCATTAAAAACAACCCCAGACCATTATTCCTCCTCCACCAAACTTTACAGTTGGCACTATGCTTTCTGTTCCCCCACTCCCCCTGGAGCCGAAGGCGCCAGGCTCACCATCATTACACACACCTGCTCCCCCACTCCCCCTGGAGCCCGAAGGCGCCAGGCTCACCATCATTACACACCTGCTCCCCCCACTCCCCCCCCCCCTGGAGCCCAGGCGCCAGGCTCCATTATTCTCCATCCTGCACCATCATTACACACACCTGCTCCCCCACTCCCCGGAGTCCGAAGGCCCCAGGCTCACCATCATTACACACACCTGCTCCCCCTGGAGCCTGAAGGCGCCAGGCTCACCATCATTACACACACCTGCTCCCCCTCCCCCTCCCTGGAGCCCTGGCGCCAGGCTCACCAACATTACTCTCCATTCTGCACCATCATTACACACACCTGCGCCAGGCTCACCATCATTACACACACCTGCTTCCCCCCACTCACCCCTGCCCCTCCCTGGAGCCCGAAGGCGCCAGGCTCACCAACATTACTCTCCATCCTGCACCATCATTACACACACCTGCCCCCACTCCCCCTCCCTGGAGCCCGAAGGCCCCAGGCTCACCATCATTACACACACCTGCTTCCCCCCACTCACCCCTGCCCCCCTGGAGCCGAGGCGCCAGGCTCACCAGCATTACTCTCCATCCTGCACCATCATTACACACACCTGCTCCCCCCACTCCCTCTCTCTGGAGCCGAAGGCCCAAGGCTCACCCTCATTACACACCTGCTCCCCCACTCCCCCCTCTCTGGGCCAGAAGGCCCCAGGCTCACCATTATTACACACACCTGCTCCCCCACTCCCCCTCCCCTCCCTGGAGCCCGAAGGCCCCAGGCTCCACCAGCATTACTCTCCATCCTGCACCATCATTACACACCTGCTCACCCCCTTCCACCCCCGGAGCCCGAAGGCCCCAGGCTCACCATCATTATACACACCTGCTCACCCCCTTCCCCCTGGGCCCCAGGCTCACCATCATTACACACACCTATTTCCTCCCCCTGGAGCCCCAAGGCGCCAGGCTCACCATCATTACACACACCTGCTCCCCCCACTCCCCTCTCCTCTGGCCCGAAGGGCGCCAGGCTCACCATCATTACACACACCTGTCCCCCTCCCTGGAGCCCGAAGGCCCCAGGCTCACCATCATTACTCTCCATCCTGCACCATCATTAAGACACACCTGCTCCCCCACTCCCCCTGGAGCCCAGGCGCCAGGCTCACCATCATTACCTGCTCCACCCCTCCCCCTCCCTGCTCACCATCATTACACACACACTCCCCCCTGGGGCCCGGGGCGCCCAGGCTCACCATCATTACACACACCTACTCCCCCCCACTCCCCTCCCTGGAGCCGAAGGCGCCAGGCTCACCATCATTACACACACCTGCTCACCCCCTTCCCCCTGGAGCCGGGGCGCCAGGCTCACCATCATTACACACACCTGCTCACCCCCCCTCCCTGGAGCCCGAAGGCGCCAGGGCTCACTCCCCCTCCCCCTCCCTGGAGCCCGAAGGCGCCAGGCTTACCATCATTACACCTGCACCCCCAGGATCCCGAAAGGCGCCAGGCTCACCATCATTACACACACCTGCTCCCCCCACTCCCCCCACCCTGGAGTCCGAAGGTGCCAGGCTCACCATCATTACACACCTGCTCCCCCCTCCCCTCCCTGGAGCCCGAAGGGCGCCAGGCTCACCATCATTACACACACCTGCTCCACCCCTGCCCCCCCCTGGAGCCGAAGGCCCCAGGCTCACCATCATTACACACACCTGCTCCCCCCACTCCCCCTCCCCCTGGAGCCCAAGGCGCCAGGCTCACCATCATTACACACACCTGCTCCACCCCACTCCCCCCTCCCTGGAGCCCGAAGGCGCCAGGCTCACCATCATTACACACACCTGCTCCCTGGAGCCCCGCCAGGCTCCCATCTCCCTGCTCCCAGGATCCCGAAGGCGCCAGGCTCACCATCATTACACACACCCTCCCCCTCCCTGAAGGCGCCAGGCTCACCATCATTACACACACCTGCTCACCCCCCCCTCCCTGGAGCCCGAAGGCGCCAGGCTCACCATCATTATACACACCTGCTCCCCCCAGGATCGAAGGCGCCAGGCTCACCATCATTACACACACCTGCTCCCCCACTCCCCCCCACCCTGGAGTCCGAAGGTGCCAGGCTCACCATCATTACACACCTGCTCCCCCTCCCCCTCCCTGGAGCCCGAAGGCGCCAGGCTCACCATCATTACACACACCTGCTCCACCCCACTCCCCCCCTGGAGCCCGAAGGCCCCAGGCTCACCATCATTACACACACCTGCTCCCCCACTCCCCCTCCCCCTGGAGCCGAAGGCGCCAGGCTCACCATCATTACACACACCTGCTCCACCCCCTCCCCCCCTCCCCCCAGGCTCACCATCCCCTCCCCACCCCCTTCCCCCCTGGGCCGAAGGCGCCAGGCTCACCATCATTACACCTGCTCCCCCAGGAGCCTGAAGGCGCCAGGCTCACCATCATTACACACACCTGCTCCCCCCTCCCCCCCTCCCTGGAGCCCGAAGGCGCCAGGCTCACCATCATTACACACACCTGCTCACCCCCTTCCCCCTGGGAGAGAGCGCCAGGCTCACCATCATTACCCTGGAGCCCAGGCTCACCATCATTACACACACCTGCTCACCCCCTTCCCCCTCCCTGGAGCGCCAGGCTCACCATCATTACACACACCTGCTCCCCCCACTCCCCCCCCTGCCTCCCCAGGCATTACACACACCTCCCCCCCCCCACTCCCCCCTCCCCTGGAGCCCGGGGCGCCAGGCTCACCATCATTACACACACCTGCTCCCCCCCTCCCCCTCCCTGGAGCCCGAAGGCGCCAGGCTCACCATCATTACACACACCTGCTCCCCCCCCCCCTCCCTGCTCACCATCATTGCACACCCTCCCTGGAGCCAAGGCGCCAGGCTCACCATCATTACACACACCTGCTCACCCCTTCCCCCTCCCTGGAGCCCGAAGGCGCCAGGCTCACCATCATTACACACACCTGCTCACCCCCTTCCCCCCCTGGGGCAGAGGCGCCAGGCTCACCATCATTACACACACCTGCTCCCCCTGGAGCCTGAAGGCGCCAGGCTCACCATCATTACACACACCTGCTCACCCCCCTTCCCCCCCCCTGGAGCCTGAAGGGCGCCAGGCTCACCATCATTACACACCTGCTCCCCCCTCCTCCCCTGGAGCCCAAAGGCGCCAGGCTCACCATCATTACACACACCTGCTCCCACTCTGGAGCCCCCCCTCACCATCCACCCCTGCCCCCCCACTCCCCCCCTCCCCCGGGCAGAGGCGCCAGGCTCACCATCATTACACACACCTGCTCCCCCCACTCCCCCTCCCTGGCCACCATCATTACACACACCTGCTCCCCCTCCCTGGAAGGCGCCAGGCTCACCATCATTGCACACACCTGCTCCCCCTCCCTGGAGCCGGGGCGCCAGGCTCACCATCATTGCACACACCTGCTCCCCCCCCCCCCTGGAGCCTGAAGGCGCCAGGCTCACCATCATTACACACACCTGCTCACCCCCCCTTCCCCCTCCCTGGAGCCCGAAGGCGCCAGGCTCACCATCATTACACACACCTGCTCACCCCCTTCCCCCTGGGGCCCAAAGGCGCCAGGCTCACCATCATTACACACACCTGCTCCCCCCCCCCCTGGAGCCTGAAGGCGCCAGGCTCACCATCATTACACACACCTGCTCACCCCCTTCCCCCTCCCTGGAGCCTGAAGGCGCCAGGCTCACCATCATTACACACACCTGCTCCCCCCACCCCCTGGAGCCCCCCCCACCTCCCTGCTCCCCACTCCCCCCTGGAGCCCAAGGCGCCAGGCTCACCATCATTACACACCTGCTCCCCCCCTGGAGCCTGAAGGCGCCAGGCTCACCATCATTACACACACCTGCTCACCCCCTTCCCTGGAGCCTGAAGGCGCCAGGCTCATTACACACACCTGCTCCCCACCCCCCTGGAGCCCAAAGGCGCCAGGCTCACCATCATTACACACACCTGCCCCCCCCACTCCCCCCCTGGAGCCCGAGGCGCCAGGCTCACCATCATTACACACACCTGCCCCCCTCCCCCCCTGGAGCCCGAAGGCGCCAGGCTCACCATCATTACACACACCTGCTCCCCCTCCCTGGAGCTGGAGGCGCCAGGCTCTCAAGGCTCACCATCATTACACACACCTGCCCCCCCCACCCTGGAGCCCGAAGGCCCCAGGCTCACCATCATTCCCCCCCCCTCCCTCCCCGGAGCCCGAAGGGCGCCAGGCTCACCATCTTCTCTCCTCTTCTCTCCTCCTCCTCTCCTCTTCTCTCGTCTTCTCCCTCCTCTCCTCTTCTCTCTCCTCTTCTTCCCTTCTTCCCTCTCCTCTCCTCTTCTCCCCCTCTCCTCTTCTTCCCTCTCCTCTCCTCTTCTCCCCCCTCTCCTCTTCTCCCTCTCCCTCTCCTCTTCTCCCCCCCTCCTCTTCTCTCGTCTTCTCCCTCCTCTCCTCTTCTCTCGTCTTCTCCCCCCTCTCCTCTTCTTCCCTCTCCCTCTCCTCTTCTCCCCCCTCCTCTTCTCTCGTCTTCTCCCCCTCCTGTTCTCTCATCTTCTCCCCCCTCTCCTCTTCTTCCTCTCCCTCTCCTCTTCTTCCCTTCCTCTCCCTCTCCTCTTCTCCTCTTCTCCCCATCCTCTTCTCTCGTCTTCTCCCCCTCCTCTTCTCTCGTCTTCTCCCTCCTCTCCTCTTCTCTCGTCTTCTCCCTCCTCTCCTCTTCTCTCGTCTCCTCTTCATCTTTTTTGTCACTGACTTCTCACCAGTGACGTCATCATAACCAGTAACCTGTTCCTCTCTTGGTCCAGCGCAGCCTGACCCTGACATATAGCATCAGGCCTGTTGAGTTGACTTGGGTAACAGACCTCTAGCTTCTACACCACATCCCCCCTTCTCCTGCTCTAACATGAGACCTCATCAGTACTCATTTTGGGTGCTGGTACTGTTTATATTTAGGTGCTGGAACATTAAGCCAATATTCTATAAGAGGTGAACTCAAGCAGTAGAAAGTTAGAGGTGATATTATATGACACTATGTGAAATGTTGCTGCTCTGTCAGCAGTTTCCTGTGGAGTTTTTTTTAACCTCTTCAGTCGACTCTACTTTTTGAACATTCTGTTAAAAATCGCGCAACATTTCAGCGCCCTGCTACTCATGCCAGGAATATAGTATATGCATTTGCTTAGTCAGTGTGGATAGAAAACACTCAGACGTTTAAAAAACTGGTTAAATCACTGCTGTGGCTTTACCAGAACGGCATTTACATCGAAAAGCACAGGAAAAACTGATCACTGAAAATGGGGAAAATATATCCATGCGCTACTTGAACCCATTGATAAACGTGAACCACAATTAATTGCCTGAGGTTGCAGTACCTACAGCTTCCACAGGGTGTCTAGAGTCTTGTCATTTCCCTTCGAGTTTTTTTCTTGGTCAAACACATACAGGACACCGTATCTAATCCGGTCTAGGACCGGATATTTTCGTTGAGTTTCTAGCCGGACATTTTCCAGACGGACAGCTAATGATCTTTACATCGCCTCCTGATGAATTTTATCGCTTATTAACGTTTACTAATACCTAAAGTTGCATTACAAACGTATTTCGAAGTGTTTTGTGAAAGTTTATCGTCGACTTTTTGAATTTAAAAAATGACGTTACGTTTTGAAACGATGTTTTTTCGTTTATCACACAGTCTACATATAACGATATCTAGGCTTTATATGGACCGATTTAATCGAAATAAAGACCCAAATAGTGTTTATGGGACATCTAGGAGTGCCAACAAAGAAGATGGTGAAAGGTAATGAATGTTTTCTATTTTATTGTGCGGTTTGTGTAACGCCGAAATGCTAATTATTTTGTTTACGTCCCCTGTGGGTCTTTTGGGGTGTTGCATGCTATCAGATAATAGCTTCTCATGCTTTCGCCGAAAAGCATTTTAAAAATCTGACTTGTTGCCTGGATTCACAACGAGTGTAGCTTTAATTCGATACCCTGCATGTGTATTTTAATGAACTTTTTGAGTTTTAACTAATACTATTAGCATTTAGCGTAGCGCATTTGCATTTCCAGAGCTCTAGTTGGGACGCAAGCGTCCCAGTAGAAGCAACAGGTTAACATGTTTTCTGTAGTGTGTTCAACCACTGATCCAAGATAAATTGCTAAGAAGTTAATCTCACATCATTGAAGTTAGGACGTAATGAGAGAGAAGTCATATAGCCTAGCAGTATTTTCCACTCTTCAGTCCACTCTTTTTGACAGCAGACTGTGGAGCCCCAGTTAGAGACAGATATGATACCTGCAGTGGTACTGATGACCCTGTTGTGGAGCACAGGTAGGATGATGTTATGTTGATAGACACTGGTGACAGTTACTGAGATATGATTTGATATCATAAGATATATTATAATTTGCAGGGTTAGTAAAATAACATACAACTGGAAGCAGACAGTAAAAATGTGTCTCAAAGCAGGACAATGATGTGATCACCTGTAAATGTACTTTACTGTAGTCTAACTGTCCATCTGGGGACAGGCACTAATGTCAGTTAAGTTGTGATGGTGTCATGCATCTGACTGTTGTATATTCAGTGTGTCAATGATTGATTGTATCTGTCTCTATGTAAATGAATGAGAGTATATATTATATATTATATATTATATTGGTGTTATGTTAGAGTAGGAGAAGGGAGGGGTGTAGATGCTAGAGGTCTATGAGCTGAGTCGAGTAGAGAGAGATTTGTAGAGAAGAGAGAAAGAGTAAGGGAAGGGCTCCACTAGGGCCCTCTCAGCCAGCCTGGCTCCACTAGGGCCCTCTCAGCCAGCCTGGCTCCACTAGGGCCCTCTCAGCCAGCTTGCTCCACTAGGGCCCTCTCAGCCAGCCTGTTCCACTAGGGCCCTCTCAGCCAGCCGGCTCCACTAGGGCCCTCTCAGTCAGCCGGCTCCACTAGGGCCCTCTCAGCCAGACTGCTCCACTAGGGCCCTCTCAGTCAGCCGGCTCCACAAGGGCCCTCTCAGTCAGCCGGCTCCACTAGGGCCCTCTGTGCCAGCCGGCTCCTCTAGGGCCCTCTCAGCCAGCCTGTTCCTCTAGGGCCCTCTCAACCAGCCTGCTCCACTAGGGCCCTCTCAGCCACCTGGCTCCACTGGGACCCTCTCAGCCAGCCGGCTCCACTAGGGCCCTCTCAGCCAGCCTGCTCCACTAAGGTCCTCTCAGTCAGCTGGTGTGTAGGAGAATGTGAGATGTGTGTACAAGAAGTAGAAGTACAAATGTCAAGGGAAATGAACTAAAGTGAAAAATCTAGTCCTAGGTTTTATTTACTGTGGTGTTTGTTCTCCAATGGTTCCCCTGTTCTCATCACAACAGGTCACACATTCTGCTGACATGATTACACACTGTGGTATTTCACCTAACAGATAACAATATTATATTTGTTTTCAAATTATTTTGGGTGCCTTGTAATCTGAGAGAAATATATGTCTCCTATATCGACGTACATTTGGCAGGAGGTTAGGAAGTGCAGCTCAGTTTCCACCTCATTTTGTGAGTAGTGGGCACATAGCCTGTCTTCTCTCTGCCTATGGTGACCTCTCTCAATAGCAAGGCCATGCTCACATTGTCTCTACATTTTCCATTTGTTTCTCTGTTTTCTATCAGTCACAGTGGTCAGATAGTCTGCCACCGTGTCCTGTCTGTTTAGGGCCAAACAGCATTTAATTCACTTTGACATTTTATAGTTGTGTAGTTGTCACGGCTGATTTCCTCCTCTTCGTCTGAAGAGGAGGAAGGATCGGACCAAGATGCGGCGTGGTACGTGTTCATGACGATTTTAATAAGACAAGCACTGAACACTAATGAAATACAAAACAATAAACGAGGACGTACAAATACCAAACCGAAACAGTACCGTGTGGTGAAACAGACACAGACACGGAAACAATCACCCACAAAGTACCCACAGAATATGTTTGCCTAAATATGGTTCCCAATCAGAGACAACGATAGACAGCTGCCTCTAATTGAGAACCAATCTAGGCAACCATAGACATACAATATACCTAGAAAGGTCCCAGCCCCATAAACATTCAAAACCCTAGACAAGCCGAAAAACACATACATCACCCATGTCACACCTGACCTAATGAAAATAACAAGGAAAACAAAGAATACTATGGTCAGACAGTAGTTCTAGATAATGTGTGGTTTTATTATATTTCTAGTCAGTAAATATTTAATAATTGTGTAGAATCTAGATACTGTGTAGGTTTATTATATTTCCTAGTCAGTAAATATTTAATAATTGTGTAGTTCTAGATACTGTGTGGTTTATTATATTTCTAGTCAGTAAATATTTAATAATTGTGTAGTTCTAGATACTGTGTGGTTTATTATATTTCTAGTCAGTAAATAAGTAATAATTGTGTAGTTCTAGATACTGTGTAGGTTTATTATATTTCTAGTCAGTAAATATTGAATAATTGTGTAGTTCTAGATACTGTGTAGGTTTATTATATTTCTAGTCAGTAAATATTTAATAATTGTGTAGTTCTAGATACTGTGTAGATTTATTATATTTCTAGTCAGTAAATATTGAATAATTGTGTAGTTCTAGATACTGTGTAGGTTTATTATATTTCTAGTCAGTAAATATTTAATAATTGTGTAGTTCTAGATACTGTGTAGATTTATTATATTTCTAGTCAGTAAATATTGAATAATTGTGTAGTTCTAGATACTGTGTAGATTTATTATATTTCTAGTCAGTAAATATTGAATAATTGTGTAGTTCTAGATACTGTGTAGGTTTATTATATTTCTAGTCAGTAAATATTTAATAATTGTGTAGTTCTAGATACTGTGTGGGTTGATTATATTGTCACCCATAGCATTGGTGTCCTGTATGACAGAGTCATAGACATGTAAGATGCATGAAAGAGGAGGATGGCGTTGATGTTTCTCTACAGGGGGAGTCAACATGTGTTTTCTACCTGTCTACCTGTCTAGTACCCCCACCTGTCTAGTACAGAACTCAACCCTCGCTCTGAACCCCACCAGTCTAGTGTATTACTCATCTCTCTCCCTGACCCACACTGGTCTGTTATATAACTCAATTCTCTCCCTGACCCCCACTAGTCTAGTACAGAACTCAACCCTCGCTCTGAACCCCACCAGTCTAGTGTATTACTCATCTCTCTCCCTGACCCACACTGGTCTGTTATATAACTCAACTCTCTCCCTGACCCCCACCAGTCTAGTACATAACTCAACTCTCTCCCTGACCCCCATCAGTCTAGTACATAACTCAACTCTCTCCCTGACCCCCATCAGTCTAGTACATAACTCAACTCTCTCCCTGACCCCCACCAGTCTAGTACATAACTCAACTCTCTCCCTGACCCCCACCAGTCTAGTACATAACTCAACTCTCTCCCTGACCCCCACCAGTCTAGTACATAACTCAACTCTCTCCCTGACCCCCACCAGTCTAGTACATAACTCAACTCTCTCCCTGACCCCCAACTCTCTAGAACACAACTCAACCCTCTCTCCGACAACCACTAGTCTAGTACATAACTCAACTCTCTCCCTGACCCCAAGTCAGTCTAGTACTAGTAAATAACTCAACTCTCTCCCTGACCCCCACCAGTCTAGTACATAACTCAACTCTCTCCCCGACCCCCAGTCTAGTACAATAACTCAACTCTCTCCTGACCCCAACACGTATTTCTACACACCCCATTTAGCCATACCCTAGGTTTATCTGTATTTCTACACATCCCATTTAGCCATACCTAGGTTTATCTGTATTTCTACACATCCCATTTAGCCATACCCTAGGTTTATCTGTATTTCTACACATCCCATTTAGCCATACCCTAGGTTTATCTGTATTTCTACACATCCCATTTAGCCATACCCTAGGTTTATCTGTATTTCTACACATCCCATTTAGCCATACCCTAGGTTTATCTGTATTTCTACACACCCCATTTAGCCATACCCTAGGTTTATCTGTATTTCTACACACCCCATTTAGCCATACAATAGGTTTATCTGTATTTCTACACACCCCATTTAGCCATACCCTAGGTTTATCTGTATTTCTACACATACTGATGTATTTTACATAGCTAGGCAACTATACTGATGCAGGTACCTTTTACACAGCTAGGCAACTATACTGATGCAGGTACCTTTTACACAGCTAGGCAACTATACTGATGCAGGTACCTTTTACACAGCTAGGCAACTATACTGATGCAGGTACCTTTTACACAGCTAGGCAACTATACTGATGCAGGTACCTTTTACACAGCTAGGCAACTATACTGATGCAGGTACCTTTTTACACAGCTAGGCAACTATACTGATGCAGGTACCTTTTTACACAGCTAGGCAACTATACTGATGCAGGTACCTTTTACAGCTAGGCAACTATACTGATGCAGGTACCTTTTGCACAGCTAGGCAACTATACTGATGCAGGTACCTTTTACACAGCTAGGCAACTATACTGATGCAGGTACCTTTTGCACAGCTAGGCAACTATACTGATGCAGGTACCTTTTACACAGCTAGGCAACTATACTGATGCAGGTACCTTTTGCAGGTGGTCGCATGCGGTTGGACACATGGAGGAGAGAATCATTTTCTCAGTTTCCTCAAAACCGTGTCTTTTTGAAACAACTGCTGACAGCTACAGGGACATAAACACAAACATGCTGCCTGGAGACAAGTGTCCATGATAGTAGGATCGCCAGGTCAGTTTAGTCGTGAGCTTGTGCTAAATGTGGCTAGTTAGCTAGCTAGCTAACCTAGCCAATGAGGTGTGTGTGAAAGAAATAGTCAAATAAGTTATGCTAGTTACTACCCCTGATAACTTTCCCAAATAATAATGTTTGAAAGAGTGTGAGTGTGTATGCTAGATAAATAGTAATGGAAATGGTAGATACTCCGTAATACATTTTTCACTGAGACATCATGGCGTGTCCATCAATTTAAATCCCAACTTGTAAGGAAAGAATAAATATGAAAAAAATCCACAATGTATTGGACAGAACTATGAGGTCTAAAGGTCTGTCTTTCCAAGACATTCTGTTCATCTGCAAGCAGATCTGATGATTATAGATGGAGGGAGAACCTGTTATTTACAATGGAAGAATATAACTTCCTGTAGCCTATATAATGTAACAATGACAATAATCCCTTCATATATACTGTAGTTGAAGGTTATTTTAGTGTCATATAAAGTGTTCATTAAAACAGATCAGGATGTTTGGTGGAAGGATTCAGTGTAGATGTTCTGCTGTGTATCGAGGGGTTTATATGAAAGTGGTAGATTTGTAATTCTTTACCAGAGAAAGTTCTGAATTACTTTTCTTTGGGTGACCTCAGTCTTTGACAATTCAGCTACTTTGTTAACAGTCCTACTGTAATGTTCTGGGTGTAGCTGGTGCAGAGGAGTCAGGACAGTAGAGATGAGTAACACATGTAACGTTACTCAAATATTCCAATAACGTGTCGTAAATACCGGGCCCACAGTAACAGACCAAACATACATAAAACAATCCCGCACAAAAACCATGGGGAAAACAGATGGTTAAATAATGAACATGTCATTTGGAATTGGAACCAGGCGTGTAAAACAAAGACAAAACAAATGGAAAATGAAAAATGGATCAGCGATGGCTAGAAGGCCGGTGGCGATGGCTAGAAGGCCGGTGGCGATGGCTACAAGGCCGGTGGCGATGGCTACAAGGCTGGTGGCGATGGCTAGAAGGACGGTGGCGATGGCTAGAAGGCCGGTGGCGATGGCTAGAAGGCTGGTGGCGATGGCTAGAAGGCCGGTGGCGATGGGAAGAAGGCCGGTGGCGATGGCTAGAAGGCCGGTGACGTCGCTGCCCGAACAAGGCGGGACCGACTTCTGTGGAAGTTGTAACAGTACCCCCTTGACACGCAGGGCAATCCGGATGGAGATGGTGGAACTCCCGCAGCAACGAAGGGTCCAAAGCG
This sequence comes from Oncorhynchus nerka, assembly GCF_034236695.1. Lineage (NCBI taxonomy): Eukaryota > Metazoa > Chordata > Actinopteri > Salmoniformes > Salmonidae > Oncorhynchus > Oncorhynchus nerka. The sequence goes on from NW_027038675.1 coordinate 19,466, forward strand.
TCCTCCCACCGGCACCCAGCATCTCTCCTCCGGACCGTACCCCTCCCACTCCATGAGGTGCTGAAGGACTTTCGCCCGACGCCCGAGTCCAGTATGGCCGAAAAGCATAAAACACGGGGCCCAGCCACCACCGGCCTGAGGAGAGACACATGGAACGAGGGGTTAATACGGTAATCGGGGGAAGATGTAACCTGTAGCAAACCTCTTTCACTCTCCTCAGGACTTTGAATGGCCCCACAATCCGCGGGGCCCAGCTTCCGTCAGGGCAGGCGGAGGGGCAGGTTTCGGGTCGAGAGCCAGACCGGTGAAACCAGAGGTATGGCTGACCGAGGCCCCAGACGTTCCATGAACGCCCTCCAGACCCTTGATGTGAACTGGGGACCTCGATCAGACACTGTATCCTCAGGCACCCCATAGTGCCCATAAGACATGTATAAACAGGGTCTCCTCAGTCTGTAGGGCCGTAGGGAGACTGGAAAAGGAAGGAGACCGCAGGACTTAGAGAACTGATCCACAACGACCAGGATCATGAGGGAGGAAGATCCTTGAGGAAGTCCACAGAAAGGTGCGACCAAGGTCGTTGTGGAATGGGTAAGGGCTGTAACGTCCCTCTGGGCAGGTGGAGGGGAGTGGGCTCTGTACGTAACGCCCGCTCAATGTCTGCGTCCAGCTCCCACACTACCGGTGCCACCAGGCAAGAGGCCGGAAGTTCGGGAGTGTGATCTATGGACCGCTCCTCTGTGTCATACATCCGGGACAGTGCATCTGCCTTAGCGTTCTGGGAACCTGGTCTGTAGGACAGTGCGTCTGCCTTAGCATTCTGGGAACCTGGTCTGTAGGACAGTGCGTCTGCCTTAGCATTCTGGGAACCTGGTCTGTAGGACAGTGCGTCTGACTTAGCGTTCTGGGAACCTGGTCTGTAGGACAGTGCGTCTGCCTTAGCGTTCTGGGAACCTGGTCTGTAGGACAGTGCGTCTGTCTTAGCGTTCTGGGAACTGTTGATGACGGGATATGTAGATAGGGCGAGTCGGTCAAGGATCGGTCGGACAAGGTGGTCAATTATATGACAAGCGACAGTTTATTCAGAGTAAAGATATCTGGTACAACGTATACGGGCTATTCATTTGGCCTCACAAAAGAACCATCAGAAAAGAGCGTCGATAACAGATTGTAAAAGCATGTTATGTACACAGTACAAAAAGTGGGTTGAGTCTGAAAGTCCCTGGCTTTTGATTGGCCACAGTTGAGGTGTTGTCTTCTTGGATTGGTCCTGTTGAACCGTCCGTCGTTCCTCCGGGTCTCGTCAGTCACAAATGTTCGGCTAGGAAGGAGATTTTGTGTGTCTGGTTCTCAGTCAACCCAATGTGTGGGTGTTCTTATCTGTGTGTCCTAGGAAGGAATTTTGTGTGTGCTGTGTGTGTGGGTGTGGGAGCTTCCTGGGACCAATGGCAAGTAATCAAGCTTCCTCCAATGGAGCAGCTCAAAGCAAAAGGAAAAACAGGATCCTCCTCCTCATATTCAGGTTCCATATGTGCCCCCTCTTCCCTAAAAGAAGAAACATAGAATCTGGGAAGGGCTTGTATCCCTAAAGGGGAAACATCTGGGAAGGGCTTGCTGGGTCAATGGCCTTAGATATAACTCTAGTAGTGAGTGAGCGAATGCAACAGCAGCCGCACAACACTAAAATGGCTGCAAAAACTGAAAGATGGGTCTCATGCTCCCATACCGTTATCTCGTTATCACCTGGCTCCTGTTATCTAACAAAAGACCCCTTGTTCTCGCAACCCCACGCTCTGAATGTGCCCTCCTCCCAACTCATTTGAACAGTTCGTCTTCATGCTACTCTGTATTTTTCCATCATGAGAAAGTCCCATGGCCCTGATACTTTTAACAATGTTTCAAATCAGCTAGGTTGCATAACACATACATACATCCACACAAGGCAACAGCAGATAATATTCAATCATATATATGGTAATGGCTATAATGTAAAATACAGGATCCAACAGAACCTGGTCTGTAGGACAGTGTGTCTGCCTTAGCCTTCTGGGAACCTGGTCTGTAGGACAGTGCGTCTGCCTTAGCGTTCTGGAATCTGGTCTGCCAGGACAGTGTGTCTGCCTTAGCGTTCTGGGAACCTGGTCTGTAGGACAGTGCGTCTGTCTTAGCGTTCTGGGAACCTGGTCTGTAGGACAGTGTGTCTGCCTTAGCCTTCTGGGAACCTGGTCTGTAGGACAGTGCGTCTGCCTTAGCGTTCTGGGAACCTGGTCTGTAGGACAGTGCGTCTGCCTTAGCGTTCTGGGAACCTGGTCTGTAGGACAGTGCGTCTGCGTTCTGGGAACCTGGTCTGTAGGACAGTGCGTCTGTCTTAGCATTCTGGGAACCTGGTCTGTAGGACAGTGTGTCTGCCTTAGCCTTCTGGGAACCTGGTCTGTAGGACAGTGCGTCTGCCTTAGCGTTCTGGGAACCTGGTCTGTAGGACAGTGCGTCTGCCTTAGCGTTCTGGGAACCTGGTCTGTAGGACAGTGCGTCTGCCTTAGCGTTCTGGGAACCACCACCTTGCGTCTGTGTTCTGGGTTCAGTCTCCCACCTTGTCTGGCGAGGTTCAGTCTCCACCTTGCCTGGCGAGGGTTCAGTCTCCACCTTGCCTGGCGAGGTTCAGTCCCACCTTGCCTGGCGAGGGTTCAGTCCCCACCTTGCCTGGCGAGGGTCCAGTCTCCACCTTGCCTGGCGAGGGTTCAGTCTCCACCTTGCCTGGCGAGGGTTCAGTCTCCACCTTGCCTGGCGAGGGTTCAGTCTCCTCGCTGCCCGGATGTACTCCAGATTGCGGTGTTCAGTCCAGATGAGAGAAGGGTGTTTAGCCCTCTGCCAATGTCCACCTTGCCTGGTGAGGGTTCAGTCTCCGATCCCCGAAAAAGAAAGCACAGGGGCGGAGCATTCAGTGGCATCCCGAGGCGCTGAGGGAGCACGGCTCTATCCCAGATCCGGATGAGCCAGCAGGGGAGCCGAGGTAAACAGAGTCTCTGGTGACCAAAAACCCTGTCGCATCAGCCGTCCCACTCCAGTCGAACCAGTCCCCCCTTCAGCAATGAGGTAATGGGAGTTGCTACCTGAACAAAGCCCTGGATAAACCTCCGAAAAGTTGACTGCCTGACCAAAGCCCTGGATAAACCTCGGTAGTAGTTGGCTACCTGACCAAAGCCCTGGATAAACCTCTGGTAGTAGTTGGCTACCTGATCATAGCCCTGGATAAACCTCCGGTAGTAGTTGGCTACCTGACCAAAGCCCTGGATAAACCTCCGATAGTAGTTGGCAAACCATAGAAACCGCTGCACCTCCTTTACCGTGGTGGGAGTCGGCCAATTACGCACAGCTGAAATGCAGTCACTCTCCATCTCCACCCCTGGAAGTGGAAATGCAGTCCTCTCCATCTCCACCCCTGAAGTGGAAATGCAGTCACTCTCCATCTCCACCCCTGAAGTGGAAATGCAGTCACTCTCCATCTCCTCCCTGAAGTGGAAATGCAGTCACTCTCCATCTCCTCCCCTGAAGTGGAAATGCAGTCACTCTCCATCTCCACCCCTGAAGTGGAAATGCAGTCACTCTCCATCTCCACCCCTGAAGTGGAAATGCAGTCACTCTCCATCTCCTCCCCTGAAGTGGAAATGCAGTCACTCTCCATCTCCTCCCCTGAAGTGGAAATGCAGTCACTCTCCATCTCCACCCCTGAAGTGGAAATGCAGTCACTCTCCATCTCCACCCCTGAAGTGGAAATGCAGTCACTCTCCATCTCCACCCCTGAAGTGGAAATGCAGTCATTCTCCATCTCCACCCCTGAAGTGGAAATGCGGTCACTCTCCATCTCCTCCCCTGAAGTGGAAATGCGGTACCCTAGGAAGGAGACGGACTGTTGGAGGAACAGACATTTCTCAGCCTTGACGTACAGGTCAGGCTCCAACAGTCGACCAAGTACCTTGCGCACCAGGGACACACACTTGGCGCGTGTAGCAGAGTATATCAGAATGTGGTCGATATATACACCACTACACCCTGCCCCTGCAGGTCCCGGAAAATCTAGTCTACAAAGGCCTGGAAGACGTCATGCCGTACGGGTTGATAAGGTACTCATAGTGCCCTGAGGTGGTACTAAATGACGTCTTCCACTCGTCCCCCTCCCGGATACGCACCAGGTTGTAAGCGCTCCTGAGATCCAATTTTGTGAAGAAGCCCTGTGCATTGGCTCTATCGCACTGGATATGAGAGGCAGCAGGTAGCTGTACCTCACAGTGATTTGGTTGATACCTTGATAGTCAATGCAGGGCTTAGACCGCCATCCTTCTTCACCGCCAGAACAAGGACAGGGACCGACTTCGGCGGAAGTCGTGACACCTACAACTGTAATAAAATCACTGTTGCCTATTAGATCAATATCAGTGTGAACACATCTGATTGGACTAGATCCATGTTGAGGTGAGACACGTCTGATTGGACTCGATCCATGTTGAGGTTAGGCACGTCTGATTGGACTAGATCCATGTTAAGGTGAGACACGTCTGATTGGACTAGATCCATGTTAAGGTGAGACACGTCTGATTGGACTAGATCCATGTTGAGGTGAGACACGTCTGATTGGACTAGATCCATGTTGAGGTGAGACACGTCTGATTGGACTAGATCCATGTTGAGGTGAAACCATTCCATGTCTTTATTGGTTTGTGTGAGAAGGCAGTTTGGGAGAAGGTGGTGGACCGTTTGAGGAGTCTACAGTTCCCCTGGTGGAGGTTCTTGGAACACTGATATTTAAGTCTGAGGTTGATGAAAACAAATTTGGTGCTGCAATGTTGTGTGTTATCTTGAATACCAGGCAGATGTTGGAGTACAGAATGAAATGGAGAGGAGAGGGGAGGGGAGGAGAGGAGAAGAGAAGAGAGGGGGAGGAGAGAAGAGGAGAGGAGAGGAGAAGGAGAGGAGAAGCGAGGGGGAGTAGAGAGCGGGGGAGAAGGGGGAGGGAGAGAAGGGGAGAGAGGGGGAGAAGAGGAGAAGAGAGGGGGATAAGAGGAGAAAAAGAGGGGTGACGAGGAAAGGGGGAGGAGAAGAGAGGGGGAGAAGAGGAGAAGAGAGGGGGAGAAGAGAGGGGGAGTAGAGGGGAAGAGAGGGGGAGAAGAGGAGAAAAGAAGGGGTGACGAGGAAAGGGGGAGAAGAGAGGAGAAGAGAGGGGGGGAAGAGGGAGAAGAGAGGGGGAGAAGAGGGAAAAGAAGGGGTGACGAGGAAAGGAGGAGAAGAGAGGGGGAGAAGAGGAGAAGAGAGGGCGAGAAGAGGAGAAGAGAGGGGGAGAAGAGGAGAAAGAAGCGGTGACGAGGAAAGGGGAGAAGAGGAGAAGAGAGGGAGAAAGAGGAGAAGAGAGGGGAGAAGAGGAGAAGAGAGGGGGAGGGAGAGGGAGGAGGGGAGGGAAGAGAAGAAGAGAGGGGGAGAAGAGGGGGAGGAAGAGGAAGGACAAGAGAGGGAGGGGGAGGGGGGAAGAGGGAAAGAGAAGAGGATAGAGGGAGGGGAGGGAAGAAGAGAGGGAGAAGGAGAAGGGGAGGGGAGGGAAGAGGAGAGAGAGTGGAGGGGAGAAGAGAGAGGGAGAGAGGAAAGGGAGGGGAGGGAAGAGAGAGAGGGGAGTGGAGGGGAAGAAGAGGGGAGGAGAAGAGGGGGAGGGAGGAGTGTGGGGGGGAAAAGAGTAGAGGGGGAGGAGGAAAGGGAGAGGGGAGAGGAGGAGAAGAGGGGGAGAAGAGAGAAAGAAGAGGGGTGGACAAGAAAGGGGGAGAAGAGAGGGGAGAAGGAGGAGGAGAAGAGAGGGGGGAGTAGAGGGGGAGAAGAGGAGAAAGAAGGTGAGAGGAGGGGGAGAAGAGGGAGAAGAGAGGGAAGAAGAGATGGGGAGAAGAGAAGAGAGGGGGAGAAGAGAGGGGGAGAAGAGGAGGGAGGGAGGGAGAGTGGAGAAGAGAGGGAAGAAGAGGTCATTTAGAGGGCTCTTATCCAGAGGAAGAGGGGGGGGAGGACAAGAGAGGGAGAGGGGGGGAGGGGAGGGGAAGAGGAAAATCTTTCAGGGGGAGAAGAGGGGAGGGGAAGGAGGACAAGAGGGGGAGAAGAGGTGGGGGAGGAAGTGGGGGAGAAGTGAGGGAGGGCTGTCCTGGAAGAGGGGAGGGGAGGAAGAAGGGGGAGAAGGGGGAGAAGAGGAGGGGGAGGCTGGGGGAAAAAGAGTAGAGGGGGAGGAGAGGAGAAAGGGAGAAGGGTGAGAGGAGAAAGAGGGGACAAGAGGGGAGGGGGATCAGAGCCTGAGAGGGGACTGAAAGAAGAGGAAGAGAGGGGGAGGAGGAAGAGAGGGGGGGAAGAGGAGAGAGGGAGGGAGGGGAAGAAGAGGGGGAGAAGGGGAGAAGAGGAGGAAGGTTGAAGAAGAGGAGAGGGAGAGGAGAAAGGGAGAAGGGGGAGAAGAGGTGCAGAGGGGAGAAGAGGAGACAGAGAAGTTGAGAAGAGGAAGGGGGAGAAGAGGACAGGGGGAGGGCAGGCGAAGAAGAGAAGAGGGGGAGAAGAGAGGGGATGCAAGGAGAAGAGAGGGTCAGAAGGAGAACAGAGAGTTAGGGAAGAGGTGTTGAAGGGAGAAAAGAGGGAGAGGCTCTGGAGAAGAGAACTGGTAAATGATAGAGATATCAGAGGGTCAGAAGAGGAAAAGGGGAGAAAAAAGAGAGCAGGTGAATTGAAGGAGAGAGAGGGAGAAAAGAGGAGAGAGATCCAGAGAGGGGGAAAAGGGGGGAGAAGAGGAGAGAGGGACAGAAGAGGGAAAGAAGGTGGTGTGTGAGACTGGGAGATGAGGAAAGGGGAGGGTGGGGCGGAGAGGAGAGCGGGAGAAGAGGAGGGAGAAGAGAGGCTGGAGAAGACAGAAGAGTGGGGAGGGGGAGGGAGTGTGGGGAAAAAGAGTAGAGGGGAGGAGAGGAGAAGAGATGGGAGAAGAAGACAAGAGAGGGCGGGAGGGGGAGGGGAAGAAGAGAGGGGAGAAGGGGGATGAAGAGGAGAGGGAGGAGAAGGAGAGGGGGAGAAAAGGGAAAGAGGGAGGCAGAGGAGAGAGTTAGGGAGAGAGGGGAAGAAGAGAGGGGAGAAGGAGAGAGAGGGGGAGGGGGAAGAAGAGGTGAGGGAGAGGAGAAGAGGTGAAGAGAGGGAGGGAGAGAAGAGGAAGGGGGAGAAGAGGGCAGGGGGAAGAAGAGTAGAGGGGGAAGAGTAGAGGGGTGACAAGGGGGAGAAGAGGGCAGGGAAGAAGAGTAGAGGGGGAAGAGCTAGAGGGGGAAGAGTAGAGGGGGAGAAAGGACAGGGGAGGGAGGGGAAGAAGAGGATAGAGGGAGAAGGTAGAGGGGGAGAGAGTAGGGGGAGAAAGGGGAGAAGAGGACAGGGGGGGGAGAGGAGAGAAATGGGAGAAAAGGAGAGAGAGGGAGAGAAGAGGAGAAAAGGAAAGGGAGAAGAAGAGGATAAGAGAGACTGGGAGAAAAGAAGGAGAGTGGGAGAATAGGGGGAAGGAGAAGAGAGACTGGTAAATGAGTAGAGGAGAATGAGGGGTCAGAAGAGGAGGAGGGGAGAACAAGAGAGCAGGTGAATTGAAGGAGAGAGGGAGAAAGAGGGGAGAAAATGGGGAGAAGAGAGGGAAGAAGAGAGGAGGAAAAGAGGGGGAGAAAAGAGACGAGGAAAATGAAGAGAGGAGAAAGAGGAAAGGGGTAGGGGTGGGGTGGAAGAGGAAGCAGGGGAGAAGAGGAGAGGAGAAGAGAGGCTGGAGAAGACGAGAAGGGAGGGGAGAAGACTAGAAAGAGAGGGGAGGGAGAAGACCGGAAGCAGAGGGGGAGGGGAGAAGACGAGTCAGGTGAGAAAGAGGGAGAGAGGTGGAGGAGAGGAAAGAGGGGAGAGGAGAGGGGGTAAGAGAGGAAGAGAGAGGGAAGGGGGAGAGAAAGGGGAGAAGAGAGGAGGGAGGAGAGGAGAGGGGGTAAGAGAGTGTGGAAGGAGGGAGAAGAGAGAGAGGGAGAGGAGAGAGAGGGATGGTCGAGAGGAGGTGAGAGAGGAGAGGGGGTAGAGGAGATAAGGGGAGTGGGAGGAGAGGAGGAGAGGAGGAGAAAAGGAGGGGGGGAGAAGAGGGAGGGGAGAAAGGGAGGAGAGAGGGGAAAAGAGGAGAGGAAGGGGGAAAGATACATACAGGAGAAGAGAGACTGGGAGAAGAGGAGATGAGAGGGAGGAGAGGGGGAAGAGGAAAAGATGTCATAAAGGTGAAAGGTACCAATTTGTAAGTCCTCCTGGATAAGAGATCTGCTATCAATGACTTAAATGTAATGTAAATGTAAATGTAAGAGGGGGGAGTGGAGGGGAAGAGAGGGGATAAGAGGAGGAGAAAGAAGGGGTGATGAGGAAAGGGAGAAGGGACAGAGGAGAGAGAGGGGGAGGGGAGGGGAAGTGGAGAAAGAGGGGAAGAGAGGGGTAGAAGAGGGGGGAGGGGGAAGAGGACAAGAGAGGGGAGAAGCGGGGAGAGGAGGGTAAGAGGAAGAGAGGGAGAAGGGAGGGAAGATTGGGACAAGAGAGGGGGGAAGAGGAGAGAGGGAGGAAGAAGGGGGAGAAGAGAGCAAGAGGGGAGGAGAAGAGAAGAGGGAGGGAGGGAAGCTGAGAGGGGGAGAAGGTGGGAGAAGAGGAGGGAGGGGGAGGGAGTGTGGGGAAAAGAGTAGAGGGGGAGGGAGAGGAGAAAGGGAGAAGGGTGAGAAGAGGAGGAGAGAACAAGGGAGGGGACAGGGAAGAAGAGAGGGAACAAGGGGGGACAAAGAGGAGAAGGGAGGGAAGAGAGAAGGGGGAGAAGAGGACGAGAGTGGGAGGGGAGGGGAAGAAGAGGAGAGGGGAGAGGGGAGAAAGGGAGAAAGGTGAAAAGAGAGGGGAGAAGAGGGAGAGAGAAGTTGAGAAGAGGAAAGTTGGGGAGAAGAGGACAGGGGGAGGGCAGGCGAAGAAGAGTACAGGGGGAGAAGAGTCGGGAGAAGAGGAGAAGAGGGGGTCAGAAGAGGAGAAACAGAGAGGGAGAAGCTGGGAGAGGAGAAGGGAGAAAAGGAAAGGGAGAGAAGAGGAAAAGGGGGGAGAAGAGGATAAGAGAGACTGAGAGAAAAGGAAAGGAGGGGAGAAAAGGGGTAGGAGCTAGAGAGACTGGTAAATGAGTACAGGAGAATAGAGGGTCAGAAGAGGAAAGGGGAAAAAAGAGAAGCAGGTGGAATTGAAGGAGAGAGGGGAGAAAAGAGGAGAGGAGAGTGAGGGGGAAAAGGGAGAAGAGGAGAAGAGAGGGACAGAAAAGAGGGGGAGAAAAGAGACTGTGAGATGAGGAAAGGGGGGAGGGGTGGGGCGGAAGAACAGCGGGAGAAGAGGAGAGACTAAGAGAGGCTGGAGAAGACAGAAGAGAGGGGAGGGGGAGAAGACGAAGAGAGGGGAGGGGAGGCAGAGAAGAGAGGGAGGAGAAGACGAGAAGGTGGAGAGGAGGTGAAGAGAGGTGGAGGGGGAGAAGAGAGGGGAAGTAAGAGGGGAGGTGAGAGGAGAGAGGAGAGGGGGAGAAGAGGAGAAGAGAGGGGAGAAGAGGAGAGGGGGAAGAGAGGAGGTGAGAGGAGAGGGGGAGAAGAGAGGGGGAGGAGAGGAGAAGAGAGGGGGGAGGAGAGGGGTATGAGGAGAGGAGGAGAGAGGGGGAGATAAAGCGAGTGGGAGGAGAGAGGGGAGGGGAGAAGAGGAGGTGAGAGGGAGATAAGGAGAGGGAATTGAGGGAGAAAGAGGGAAAGAGTTGAGGAGAAGAGACTGGGAGAAGAGACAGGATGAGAAGGGGAGATAAGACTGGCGAGTGGGAGGAGAAGAGAAAAGGGAGAGGGGGAGGGGAAAGGGAGAGGGGGAGAAGAGGGAGAGCTGGAGAAAAGGAAAGAGGGGAGAGGAGGGGGAAGAGAGGGAGAGGGAGACGAGAAGGGGAGAAAGAGGTGAGGGGAGAGGGGGAGAAGGGAGAGGGGAGATAAGGCGAGGGGTGGGGAGGAGGAAGAGAGGGAGAGGGAGGGAGAGGAGAGGGGGTCACGAGAGGAGGTGAGAGGAGGGAGGAGAGAGGGGGAGGGAGATAAGGCGAGTGGGGAGGGAGAGGAGGAGGGGAGGGGGAGATAAGGCGAGTGGGGAGAGAGGGAGGGAGAAGAGGGAGGGAGAAAAGGAGGGAGAGAGGGAGAAGAGGAGAGGAGGGAGAAGATATATACAGGAGAATAGAGACTGGGAGAAGAGGAGATGAGAGGGGGAGGGAGAGAGGAGAAGGGGGGAGGAGAGGAGGGAGGGATACGAGAGGAGGTGAGAGGGAGTGGAGAGGGGGAGAAGGAGAAGGGGAGAAGGTGGGAGAAGATGAAGAGGGAGGGGGAGGTGAAAGAGGAGGAGTGGAGAAAGGAGGGGAAGAAGAGGAGAGAAGACTGGAGAAGAGAAGAAGAGAGGGGAGAAGAGGGGGGAGGGGGAGGGGAAGAGGACAAGGGAGAAGGGGGAGAAGGGAGGGAAGGGGACAAAGGCAAGAGTGGGAGGAGAGAGTAGGGGGGAGGGAGGGAAGAAGAGAGGGGGAGAAGAGGAAAGAGGGAGGGGAGGGGAAGAGGAGAGAGGGGAGTGGAGGGGAAGAAGAGAGGGGGAGAAGAGGAAAGAGGGAGGGGAAGAGGAGAGAGGGGTGGAGGGAAGAAGAGAGGGAGAAAGGGAGGGAGAGGGGGAAAAGAGTAGAGGGGAGGAGAGGAAAGGGAGAAGGGGAGAAGAGGAGATAAAGAGAGTGGGGGGAGAAGAGGAGAAAAAGGGGTGACAAGAAAGGGGAGAAGAGAGGGGGAGAAGGAGGAGGAGAAGAGGGGGAGTAGAGGGGGAGAAAGAGGAGAAAAGAAGGGGTGGCGAGGAAGGGAGAAGAGGAGAAGAGAGGGAAGAAGAGATGGGGAGAAGAGAAGAGAGGGGGAAGAGAAGGGAGAGAAGAGGAGGGAGGGAGGGGGAAGTGGAGGAGAGAGGGGGAAGAAGAGGAGGAAGAGGAGGGGGGGCAGAGAAGAGGGGGAGGGGAAGAGGACAAGAGAGGGGAGAAGGGGGAGGGAGGCAGAGGAAGAGGAGGGGGAGAAGAGGGGAGGGGGAAAGGACAAGAGAGGGGGGGAAGGAGGAGAGAGGGAGGAAGAAAAGGGGGGAGAAGAGGAAAGAGGGGGAGGGGGAGGGGGAGGAAGAGAAGAGGGGAGGGAGGGAGAGGAGAGGGGGAAGGGGAGAAGAGGGAGGGAGGGAGGGAGTGGGGAAAGAGGTAGAGGGGAGGGAGAGGAGAACGGGAGAAGGGTGAGAAGAGAGGGGACAAGAGGGGAGGGAGGGGAAGAAGAGGGGGGAGAAGGGGGGAAGAGGAGAGAGGGGAGGAGAAGAGAGAGAGGGAGGGAAGAAGAGAGGGGAAGAAGAGGAGAAGAGAGGGGTAGGAAGAGGGGGAGGGGGAAGAGGACAAGAGAGGGGGAGAAGGGAGGGGAGGGAAGAGAAAAGAGAGGGGGAGAAGAGGGGGAGGGGAAGAGGACAAGAGAGGGGAAGGAGAGAGGGAGGAAGAAAAGGGGGAGAAGAGGAAAGAGGGGAGGGGGAGGGGAGAAAGAGAAGAGGGGGAGGGGAAAGAAGAGAGGGGAGAAGGGGAGAGGCAGGAGGGAGGGAGGAGTGTGGGAAAGAGTAGAGGGGGAGGAGAGGAGAAAGGGAGAAGGGTGAGAAAGAGAAGAGAGGGGGACAAGAGGGGAGGGAGGGGAAGAGAGAGGGAGAAGGGGGAGAAGAGAGGAGGGAGGAGAAGAGAGAGGGAGGGGGAGGGGAAAGAAGAGAGGGGAGAAGGGGGAGAAGAGGAGGGAGGGGGAGGGGAGGAAGAGAAAGGGAGGAAAGGTGAAGGGGAGAAGAGGGAAGAGAGGTTGAGAAGGGAGGAGAGGCCGAGAAGAGGAAGGGGGAAGTAATATTATGAGGGGGAGAAGGGGGAGAGGGAAGAGAGGGTCAGAAGAGGAGAACAGAGAGGGAGAAGAGGAGAGAGAAGGGGAGAAAAATACCGGGAGGGGTAGGAGAAGAGAGACTGGTAAATGAGTAGAGGGAGAATAGGGTCAGAAGAGGAAAGGGAGAGAAAAAGAGAGCAGGTGAATTGAAGGAGAGAGGGAGAAAAGAGGAGAGGAGAGGAGAGGGGGGAAAAAGGGGGGGAGAAGAGGAGAAGAGAGGGACAGAGGAGGGGAGAAAGAGGGGGAGAAAAGAGACTGGGGAGATGAGGAAAGGGGAGGGGTGGGCGGAAGAGGAGAGGGGAGAAGAGTGAGAGGAGAAGAGGAGGCTGGAGAAGACGAGAAGAGGGGGGAGGGGAGTGTGGGGGAAAAAGAGTAGAGGAGGAGAGAGGAGGAAGAGATGGGGAGAAAGAAGACAAGAGAGAGGCGGGAGGGGAGGGGAAGAGGGGGGAGAAGGGGGAGAAGAGGAGAGAGGGGAGAAAGGGAAAGGGGGAGAAGAGGAGAGAGGGGGAGGGGGAAGAAGAGAGGGAGAAGAGGAGAGAGGGGAGGGGAAGAAGAGGGGAGAAGAGGAGGGAGGGGGAGGGGTGTGGGGAAAAAGAGGGGGGGGAGGAGAGGAGAAACGGGAGAAGGGTGAGAAGAGAGGGGGGACAAGAGGGAGGGAGGGGAAGAAGAGAGGGGAGAAGGGAAGAGGGGAGGAGAGGGGAGGAGAAGAGAGAGAGGGAGGGGAAGAAGAGGGGGAAGAAGAGGAGAAGAGGGTAGAAGAGGGGGAGGGGAAGAGGACAAGAGAGGGGGAGAAGGGGGAGGGGAGGGAAGAGGAAAAGAGAGGGGGAGAAGAGGGGGGAGGGAAGAGGACAAGAGAGGGGGAGAAGAGGAGAGGGGAGGAAGAAAGGGGGAGAAGAGGAAAGAGGGAGGAGGGGGAGAAGAGAAGAGGGGAGGAAGAAGAGAGGGGGAGAAGGGGGGAGAAGAGGAGGGAGGAGGAGTGTGGGGAAAAGAGTAGAGGAGAGGAGAGGAGGAGGAAAGGGAGAAGGGTGAAGGGATAAAGAGAGGGGGGACAAGAGGGGGAGGGAGGGGAAGAAAGAGAGGGGGAGAAGGGGGAGAAGAGAGGAGAGGGAGAGAAGAGAGAGGGAGGGAGGGAAGAGAGAGGGGAGAAGGGAGAAGAGGAGGAGGGAGGAGGGAAGAAGAGGAGAGGGAGAGGAGAAAGGGAGAAGGGGGAGAAGAGGAAGAGAGGGGGGAGAAGAGGAGAGAGGAGAAGTTGAGAAGAGAAAGGGGGAGGGCAGGCGAAGAAGAGTAGGGGAGAAGAGAGGGAGAAGAGGAGAAGAGAGGGTCAGAAGAGAGAACAGAGGGGAGAAGAGAGAGGAGAGGGAGAAAATACGGGAGGGGTAGGAGAAGAGAGACTGGTAAATGAGTAGAGGAGAATAGAGGTCAGAAGAGGAAAGGGGGGAGAAAAGAGGCAGGTGAATTGAAGGAGAGAGGGAGAGTGAGGAGAGAGAGGAGAGGGGGAGGAAAAGGGGGAGAAGAGGAGAAGAGAGGGACAGAAGAGAGGAAAGAGGGGAGAAAAGAGACTGGGGAGATGAGGAAAGGGGAGGGTGGGCGGAAGAGGAGAAAGCGGGAGAAGAGGAGAGGAGAGGGAGAGGCTGGAAGAAGACGAGAAGAGAGGGGGGGAGGGGAGTGTGGGGGAAAAAAGAGGAAGAGGGGGAGGAGAGGAGAAGAGATGGGAGAAGAAGACAAGAGAGGGGCGGGAGGGGAGGGAAGAAGAGAGGGGGAGAAGAGAGAGAAGAGGAGAGAGGGAGAAAGGAAAGGGAGGAGAGAAGGAGAGGGAGGGGAAGAAGAGAGGGGAGAAGAGGAGAGAGGGAGGGGAAGAAGAGGAGAGGGAGAGGAGAAGAGGTGAAGAGAGGGGGAGAAGAGGAGAGGAGAGAAGAGGAAAGAGGGGGAGAAGAGGGCAGGGGAAGAAGAGTAGAGGGGTGAGAAGGGGGGAGAAGAGGGCAGGGGAAGAAGAGTAGAGGGGGAAGAGTAGAGGGGGGAAGAGGACAGGGGCAGGAGGGGCAGAGGGAAAGAAGAGGATAGGGGGAGAAGAGTAGAGGGGGGAAGAGTAGAGGGGGGGAGAAAGGGGGAGAGAAGAGGGACAGGGGGAGGAGAGGGAGAGAATGGGAGAAAGGGAGTGGAGAGGAGAGAGAGAGGAGAAAAGGAAAGGAGAGAGAAGAGGATAAGAGAGACTGGGAGAAAAGGAAAGGAGAGGGGGAGAATAGGGGGAAGGAGAGAGACTGGTAAATGAGTAGAGGAGAATAGAGGTCCAGAGAAGAGGAGGAGAACAAGAGAGCAAAATTGAATTGAAGGAGAAGGGAGAAAGAGGGAGAAAGAGAGGACAGAAGGAGAAAAGAGGAGAAAAGAGACTGGAGATGAAGAGGAGAAGAGGAAAAGGGGGTAGGGGTGGGGCGGAAGGAGGAAGCGGGAGAAAGAGGAGAGGAGAAGAGAGGCTGGAGAGAACGAGAAGAGGGGAGAGAGGGGAGGGAAGACGAGAGAGGGTGGAGAGGAGGTGAAGAGAGGTGGAGGAGAGGAGAAAGGGGAGGAGAGGAGAGGGTAAGAGAGGAGGAGAGAGGAGGGAGAAGAGGGAGAAGAGGGAGGGAGGGAGAGGGGCAGAAGGTGAGAGGAGAGGGAAGAGAAAGAGAGGGAGGAAGGAGAGGGAGTACGAGAGGAGGTGAGAGGAGGAGAGGGTAGAGGGAGATAAGGCGAGGTGGGAGGAGAGAGGAAAGGAGGAGAAAGGAGAGAGGGAAGGAGAAGAGGAGGAAAAGGAGGAGGGAAAGGGAGAGGAGGGGAGGAGAGGAGAGGGGTAAGAGAGGAGGTGAGAGGAGAGGGGGAGAAAGAGAGAGGGGAGGAGAGGGAGAGAGAGGGGAGGAGAGGGGTATGGGGAGAGGGAGGAGAGAGGGGAGGGGGAGATAAGCGAGGTGGGGGAGGGAGAGAGAGGGAGGGGAGAAGAGGAGGGTGAGAGGGGAGATAAGGAGAGGGGAGGGAGAAGAGAGGGAAGAAGAGGAGAAGACTGGGAGAAGAGCAGATGAGAGAGGGAGATAGGCGAGTGGGAGTGAGAGAGGAGGAAAAGGAGAGGGGGGAGGGAGAAGAGGAAGGGAGAAGAGGAGAGTGGAGAAAAGGAAAAGAGGGAGAGGAGGAGGGAGAAAGAGGAGAGGGAGATAAGGTGAGTGGGGAGGAGAAGAGGGAGAGGGAGGAGAGGGGAGTACGAGAGGAGGTGAGAGAGAGGAGGAGGGGAGGGAGATAAGGCGAGTGGGGGAGGAGAGAGGAGAGGGAGGGGGAGATAAGGCGGAGTGGGGAGGAGGGGAGGGAGAAGAGGAGAGGGGAGAAAAGGAGGAGAGAGGGAGAAGAGGAGAGGAGGGGGAAGATATACAGGAGAATAGAGACTGGGAGAGGAGATGAGGGGGAGGAGAGGAGAAAGAGAGGGAGGAGAGGAGGGAGTCTGAGAGGAGGTGAGAGGAGAGAGAGGGGGAGAAGGAGAAGGGAGAAAGTAGGGTGGAGAAGATGAAGAGAGAGGGGGAGGGGAGGTGAAGAAGAGGAGAGTTAGGAGAAGAGGAGGGAAGAAGAGGAGAAGAGAGACTGTGAGAAGAGAAGAAGAGGGAAGAGGGGGAGGGAAGAGGACAAGAGAGGGAGAAGGGAGAGGAGGGAGGCAAAGAGAAGAGGAGAGAGGGAGGGAGGGAAAGAAGAGGAAGAGGGAGGAGGGGGAAGAGGAGAGAGAGGGGAGTGGAGGGAAGAAGAGAGGGAGAGAGAAGAGGAAAGAGGAGGGAGGGAAGAGGAGAGAGGGAGTGGAGGGGAAGAAGGGGAGGAGAAGGGGAGGGGAGTGTGAGGGAAAAGAGTAGAGGGGAGGAGAGGAAAGGGAGAAGGGGGAGAAGAGAAGAGAGGGAGAAGAGGGAGAAAGAAGGGGTGACAAGA
>NW_027038676.1:0-35406 GCF_034236695.1 Oncorhynchus nerka
GTATAGTACCAGAGAGGAGAGCTGACATGATGGATCCCTGTAGATTAGACAGTGAAGTAGGAGAGGAGAGCTGACATGATGGATCCTATACGTTAGATTGGAATAGTACCAGAGAGATACATGATGGATCCTATACGTTAGATTAGACAGTATAGTACCAGAGGGAGAGTGACGGATCTATCGTTATTGACAGTTAGAGAGGAGAGGAGCTGACATGATGGATCCTCGTTAGATAAGTATAGTACCAGAGAGGAGTGACATGAGGCTATCTAGATTGAGACAGAGAGGAGAGCTGACATGAGTGGATCCCCGTCGTTGGAATTAGACAGTATAGTACCAGAGAGGAGAGAGGAAGCTGACATGATGGATCCTATCGATTAGATTAGGAGCAGTATAGTACCAGAGAAGGAGGGCCGACATGATGGATCCTATCGTTAGATTAGACAGTATAGTACCAAGAGAGGAGAGCTGACATGATGGATCCCTATACAGTTAGGTGAGACAGTATGAGCACCAGAGAGGAGGAGGCTGACATGATGGATCCTATCGTTAGATTAGACAGTATGAGTACCAGAGAGGAGAGCTGACATGATGGATCCTATACGTTAGATTAGACAGTATAGTACCGAGAGGAGAGCTGACATGATGGATCCTATACGTTAGATTGAGACAGTATAGTACCAGAGAGGAGGAGAGCTGACATGATGGATCCTACTACGTTAGATTAGACAGTATAGTACCAGAGAGGAGAGCTGACATGATGGATCCTATACGTTAGATTAGACAGTGCAGTACCAGAGAGGAGAGAGAGCTGACATGGTGGATCCTATCGTTAGATTAGGCAGTATAGTACCAGAGAGGAGAGGAGAGCTGACATGATGGATCCTATACGTTAGATTAGACAGTATAGTACCAGAGAGGAGAGAGGAGCTGACATGATGGATCCTATACGTTAGATTAGAGCAGTATAGTACCAGAGAGGAAGGAGAGCTGACATGATGGATCCTATCGTTAGATTAGACAGTATAGTACCAGAGAGGAAGAGCTGACATGATGGATCCTATACGTTAGATTAGACAGTATAGTACCAGAGAGAGGAGGCGGCATGATGGATCCTATACGTTAGATTAGACAGTATAGTACCAGGAGAGGAGAGCTGACATGATGGATCCTATACGTTAGATTAGACAGTATAGTACCAGAGAGGAGAGGAGAGCTGACATGATGGATCCTATACGTTAGATTAGACAGTATAGTACCAGAGAGGAGAGCTGACATGATGGATCCTATACGTTAGATTAGACAGTATAGTACCAGAGAGGAGAGCTGACATGATGGATCCCTATCGTTAGATTAGACAGTATAGTACCAGAGAGGAGAGGAGAGCTGACATGATGGATCCTATACGTTAGATTAGACAGTATAGTACCAGAGAGGAGAAGCTGACATGATGGATCCTATACGTTAGATTGAGTATGTATAGTACCAGAGAGGAGAGGGCTGACTGACATAGTGGATCCTATCGTTAGATTAGACAGTATAGTACCAGAGAGGAGAGCTGACATGATGGATCCTATCGTTAGATTAGACATTATGGTACCAGAGGAGAGGAGAGCTGACATGATGTGGATCCTGTCGTTAGATTAGACAGTATAGTACCAGAGAAGGAGAGCTGACATGATGGATCCTATCGTTAGATTAGACATTATAGTACCAGAAGGAGAGCTGACATGATGGATCCTATCGTTAGATTAGACAGTATAGTATGACATGTACCAGAGAGTATAGTACCAGAGAGGAGAGCTGACATGATGGATCCTATCGTTAGATGGGAAGAGCTGGAGCAGATATAGTACCAGAGAGGAGAGCTGACATGATGGATCTATCGTTAGATTAGACAGTATAGTACCAGAGGAGAGCTGACATGATGGATCCTGTCGTTAGATTAGACAGTATAGTACCAGAGAGGGAGGAGAGCTGACATGATGGATCCTATACGTTGGGATTAGACGTATAGTACCAGAGAGAGGGCTGACATGATGGATCTATACGTTAGATTAGACAGTAGCTAGTACCAGAGTATAGGAGAGGAGAGCTGACATGATGGATCTATACGTTAGATTAGACAGTATAGTACCAGAGGAGAGCTGACATGATGGATCCTATCGTTAGATTAGACAGTATAGTACCAGAGAGGAGAGTATAGTACCAGAGAGAGGAGAGCTGACATGATGGATCCTGCTCGTTGGAATTGAACAGTATAGTACCAGAGAGGAGAGGAGAGTGACATGATGGATCTATCGTTAGATTAGACAGTATAGTACCAGAGGAGAGCTGACATGATGGATCCTGCTCGTTAGATTGGGCAGTATAGTACCAGAGAGGAAGGCGGACATGATGGATCCTATACGTTAGATTAGACAGTAGTACCCAGAGGAGAGCTGACATGATGGATCCTATACGTTAGATTAGACAGTATAGTACCAGAGAGGAGAGGAGAGCTGACATGATGGATCCTATACGTTAGATTAGACAGTATAGTACCAGAGAGGAGAGCTATGAGGACCTATCGTTAGAGGAGGAGAGGAGAGCTGACATGGTGGATCCTATACGTTAGATTAGACAGTATAGTACCAGAGAGAGCTGACATGATGGATCCTATACGTTAGATTAGACAGTATAGTACCAGAGAGGAGAAGGGAGAGCTGACATGATGGATCTATCGTTAGATTAGACAGTATAGTACCAGAGAGGAGAGCTGACATGATGGATCCCTATCGTTAGATTAGACAGTATAGTACCAGGAAGCTGACATGATGGATCCTATCGTTGGATTAGACAGTATAGTACCAGGAGGAAGCTGACATGATGGATCCTATCGTTAGATTAGACAGTATAGTACCAGAGAGGAGAGAGAGCTGACATGATGGATCCTATACGTTAGATTAGACAGTATAGTACCAGAGAGGAGAGGAGCTGACATGATGGATCCTATACGTTAGATTAGACAGTATAGTACCAGAGAGGAGAGCTGACATGATGGATCCTATAATGTTAGATTAGACAGTATAGTACCAGAGAGGAGAGCTGACATGATGGATCTATACGTTAGATTAGACAGTATAGTACCAGAGAGGAGAGCTGACATGATGGATCCTATCGTTAGATTAGACAGTATAGTACCAGAGAGGAGAGGAGAGCTGACATGATGGACCCTATACTATCGTTAGATTAGACAGTATAGTACCAGAGAGGAGAGCTGACATGATGGATCCTATCGTTAGATTAGACAGTATAGTACCAGAGAGGAGAGCTGACATGATGGATCTATACGTTAGATTAACAGTATAGTACCAGAGAGAGGAGAGCTGACATGATGGATCCTCGTTAGATTGGGCAGTATAGTACCAGAGAGGGAGGAGAGCGACATGATGGATCTGCTCGTTAGATTGGAGCAGTATAGTACCAGAGAGGAGAGCTGACATGATGGATCCTCGTTAGATTAAGACAGTATAGTACCAGAGAGGAGAGCTGACATGATGGATCCTATACGTTAGATTAGACAGTATAGTACCAGAGAGGAGAGCTGACATGATGGATCCTATCGTTAGATTAGACAGTATAGTACCAGAGAGGAGGAGAGCTTGGATCCCAGAGTATAGTACCAGAGAGGAAGCTGACATGATGGACCCTATCGTTAGATTAACAGTATAGTACCAGAGAGGAGAGGAGAGCTGACATGATGGATCTCCTCGTTAGATTGGATACCAGAAGGAGAGCTGACATGATGGATCTATACGTTAGATTAGACAGTATAGTACCAGAGAGAGGAGAGCTGACATGATGGATCCTATCGTTAGATTAGACAGTATAGTATGACATGGTATCCCGTTAGAGACAGTATAGTACCAGAGAGGAGAGCTGACATGATGGATCCTAGATTAGACAGTTACCTGCCAGAGGAAGGAGGCTGACATGATGGCTACGTTAGATTAGACAGTATAGTACCAGAGAGGAGAGGAGCTGACATGATGGATCCTATACGTTAGATTAGCAGTATAGTACCAGAGAGAGCTGACATGATGGATCCTATACGTTAGATTGGTATAGTACCAGGAGAGCTGATGGACCAGAGATTAGACAGTATAGTACCAGAGAGGAGAGCTGACATGATGGATCCTATCGTTAGATTAGACAGTATAGTACCAGAGAGAGAGAGCTGACATGATGGATCCCTATACGTTAGATTAGACAGTATAGTACCAGAGAGGAGAGAGGAGCTGACATGATGGATCCTATACGTTAGATTAGACAGTATAGTACCAGAGAGGAGAGGAGAGCTGACATGATGGATCCTATACGTTAGATTAGCTGACAGTATAGTACCAGAGAGGAGGAGAGCTGACATGATGGATCCTATACGTTAGATTAGACAGTATAGTACCAGGAAGGAGAGCTGACATGATGGACCAGAGATATAGTACCAGAGAGAAGCTGACATGATGGATCCTATACGTTAGATTGAACAGTATAGTACCAGAGAGGAGAGAGCTGACATGATGGATCTAGGCACGTTAGATTGAACAGTATAGTACCAGAGAGGAGAGCTGACATGATGGATCCCTACTCGTTACGTTAGATTGATGGACGTTAGATTAGACAGTATAGTACCAGAGAGGAGAGAGCTGACATGATGGA
Source organism: Oncorhynchus nerka (assembly GCF_034236695.1). NCBI lineage: Eukaryota > Metazoa > Chordata > Actinopteri > Salmoniformes > Salmonidae > Oncorhynchus > Oncorhynchus nerka. Next base: position 4,699 of record NW_027038676.1, read on the forward strand.
TCCTACACGTTAGATTAGAGTATAGTACTGACATGATGGATCCTATACGTTAGATTAGGACAGTATAGTACCAGAGAGAGAGAGACATGATGGATCCTATACGTTAGATTACACAGTATAGTACCAGAGAGGAGAGCTGACATGATGGATCCTATACGTTAGATTAGACAGAGTATAGTACCAGAGAGGGGAGAGCTGACATGATGGATCCTATACGTTAGATTAGACAGTATAGTACCAGAGAGTACCAGAGAGGAGAGAGCTGACATGATGGATCCTATACGTTAGATTAGACAGTATAGTACCAGAGAGGAGAGGAGAGCTGACATGATGGATCCTATACGTTAGATTAGACAGTATAGTACCAGAGAGGAGAGGAGAGCTGACATGATGGATCCTATACGTTAGTTACGACAGTATAGTACCAGCTGACATGGTGGTACCAGTATAGTACCAGAGAGGAGAGCTGACATGATGGATCCTATCGTTAGATTAGACAGTATAGTACCAGAGAGGAGAGGAGAGCTGACATGATGGATCCTATACGTTAGATTAGGGACAGTATAGTACCAGAGAGAGAGGAGAGCTGACATGATGGATCCTATCACGTTAGATGAACAGTATAGTACCAGAGAGGAGAGGTGACATGATGGATCCTATCGTTAGATTAGACAGTATAGTACCAGAGAGGAGAGCTGACATGATGGATCCTATACGTTAGATTAGACAGTATAGTACCAGAGAGGAGAGGAGAGCTGACATGATGGATCCTATACGTTAGATTAGACAGTATAGTACCAGAGAGGAGAGGAGAGCTGACATGATGGATCCTATCTGACAGTATAGTACCAGAGAGGAGAGGAGAGCTGACATGATGGATCCTATCGTTAGATTAGACAGTATAGTACCAGAGAGGAGAGCTGACATGATGGATCCTATGCGTTAGATTGAACAGTATAGTACCAGAGAGAGAGCTGACATGATGGACCAATTAGACAGTATAGTACCAGAGAGGAGAGAGCTGACATGATGGATCCCGTTAGATTAGACAGTATAGTGGAGAGCTGACATGATGGACGTTAGATTAGCAGTATAGTACCAGAGAGGGAGGAGAGCTGACATGATGGATCCTATCGTTAGATTAGTGACATATAGTACCAGAGAGGAGAGGAGAGCTGACATGATGGATCCTCGTTAGCTAGATTTCGGGGACAGTATAGTACCAGAGAGGAGAGCTGACATGATGGATCCTATCGTTAGATTGACAGTATAGTACCAGAGAGAGAGGAGAGTGACATGATGGATCTATGCGTTAATGCTAGTATTAGACAGTATAGATCTATCGTTAGAGAGTATAGTACCAGAGGAGAGCTGACATGATGGATCCTATACGTTAGATTAGACAGTATAGTACCAGAGAGGAGAGAGAGCTGACATGATGGACCCTATACGTTAGATTGTGACAGTATAGTACCAGAGAGAGAGAGAGCTGACATGATGGATCCTATACGTTAGATTAGACAGTATAGTACCAGAGAGGAGAGCTGACATGATGGATCTATACGTTAGATTAGACAGTATAGTACCAGAGAGGAGAGCTGACATGATGGGATCCTATACGTTAGATTAGACAGTATAGTACCAGAGAGGAGAGCTGACATGATGGATCCTATACGTTAGATTCAGTATAGTACCAGAGAGGAAGAGCTGACATGATGGATCTATCGTTGAGATTAGACAGTATAGTACCAGAGAGGAGAGCTGACATGATGGATCCTATACATTAGATTAGACAGTATAGTACCAGAGAGGAGAGCTGACATGATGGATCCTATACGTTAGATTAGACAGTATAGTACCAGAGAGGAGAGGAGAGAGATGACATGATGGATCCTATAATGCTACGTTAGATTAGACAGTATAGTACCAGAGAGGAGAGGAGAGCTGACATGATGGATCCTATACGTTAGATTAGACAGTATAGTACCAGAGAGGAGAGGAGCTGACATGATGGACCTAGTTAGATTAGACAGTATAGTACCAGAGGAGAGCTGACATGGTGGATCCTATACGTTAGATTAGACAGTATAGTACCAGAGAGGAGAGCTGACATGGTGGATCCTATACGTTAGATTAGACAGTATAGTACCAGAGAGGGAGGAGAGCTGATGATGGATCCTATACGCTAGGATTAGACAGTATAGTACCAGAGAGGAGAGGAGAGCTGACATGATGGATCCCATACGTTAGGATTAGACAGTATAGTACCAGAGAGAGGAGAGCTGACATGATGGATCCTATACGATTAGACAGTATAGTACCAGAGAGGAGAGCTGACATGATGGATCCTATATATAGACAGTATATTAGACAGAGAGAGAGGAGAGCTGACATGATGGATCCTATACGTTAGATTAGACAGTATAGTACCAGAGAGGAGAGCTGACATGATGGATCCTATACGTTAGATTAGACAGTATAGTACCAGAGAGGAGAGGAGAGCTGACATGATGGATCCTATACGTTAGATTAGACAGTATAGTACCAGAGAGAGAGGAGAGCTGACATGATGGATCCTATACGTTAGATTAGACAGTATAGTACCAGAGAGAGGAGAGCTGACATGGTGGATCCTATAATGTTAGATTAGACAGTATAGTACCAGAGAGGAGAGGAGAGCTGACATGGTGGATCCTATACGTTAGATTAGACAGTATAGTACCAGAGAGGAGAGCTGACATGATGGATCCTATACGTTAGATTAGACAGTATAGTACCAGAGAGGAGAGGAGAGCTGACATGATGGATCCTATCGTTAGATTAGACAGTATAGTACCAGAGAGGAGAGAGAGCTGACATGATGGATCCTATACATTAGATTAGACAGTATAGTACCAGAGAGGAGAGCTGACATGATGGATCCTATACGTTAGATTAGACAGTATAGTACCAGAGAGAGAGGAGAGCTGACATGATGGATCCTATCGTTAGATTAGACAGTATAGTACCAGAGAGGAGAGCTGACATGATGGATCCTATACGTTAGATTAGACAGTATAGTACCAGAGAGGAGAGCTGACATGGTGGATCCTATACGTTAGATTAGACAGTATAGTACCAGAGAGGAGAGGAGAGCTGACATGATGGATCCTATACGTTAGATTAGACAGTATAGTACCAGAGAGGAGAGCTGACATGATGGATCCTATACGTTAGATTAGACAGTATAGTACCAGAGAGGAGAGCTGACATGATGGATCCTATACGTTAGATTAGACAGTATAGTACCAGAGAGGAGAGAGAGCTGACATGATGGATCCTATACGTTAGATTAGACAGTATAGTACCAGAGAGGAGAGGAGAGTTGACATGATGGATCCTATACGTTAGATTAGACAGTATAGTACCAGAGAGGAGAGAGGCTGACATGGTGGATCCTATACGTTAGATTAGACAGTATAGTACCAGAGAGAGGAGAGGAGAGCTGACATGATGGATCCTATAACGTTAGATTAGACAGTATAGTACCAGAGAGGAGAGCTGACATGATGGATCCCATAATGCTAGATTAGACAGTATAGTACCAGAGAGGAGAGAGAGCTGACATGATGGATCCTATACGTTAGATTAGACAGTATAGTACCAGAGAGAGAGAGCTGACATGATGGATCCAGTATAGTAGCTGACATGATGGATCTATAGGATTAGACAGTATAGTACCAGAGAGGAGAGCTGACATGATGGATCCTATACGTTAGATTAGACAGTATAGTACCAGAGAGGAGAGGAGAGCTGACATGGTCGGACCGATCCTCGTCTTGATGTTCATCTGTTTCAACAGCTCAACACACATGGTCAGACAGCGCAGGAGGGTCTCTGGGTCCGTCTGACAGAGAGAACACAGCATTTATTCACGGGAGACAATAACGTGTCTGGACCTTCTCCATGTCTCTGTCTCCTTGTCGTCCTGCTGTGTGTGTGATTCCGTGGTGTGTGTGTGTGTGTGTGTGATTCCGTGGTGTGTGTGTGTGTCTGTACCTTCTCCATGCGTGTCTCTGTCTCCTTGTCGTCCTGCGGTGTGGTGTGTGTGTGTGTGATTCCGTGGTGTGTGTGTGTGTGTGTGTTTCTGTGTGTGTGTGTGTGTGTGTGTGTGATTCGTGGTGTGTGTGTGTGTGTGTGTGTGATTCCGTGGTGTGTGTGTGTGTGTCTGCTGTACCTTCTCCATGCGTGTCTCTGTCTCCTTGTCGTCCTGCGGTGTGTGTGTGTGTGTGTGTGTGTGTGTGTGTGTGTGTGTTTCTGTGGTGTGTGTGTGTGTGTGTCTGTACCTTCTCCATGCGTGTCTCTGTCTCCTTGTCCTCCGGTGTGGTGTGTGTGTGTGATTCCGTGGTGTGTGTGTGTGTGTGTTTCTGTGGTGTGTGTGTGTGTGTCTGTACCTTCTCCATGCGTGTCTCTGTCTCCTTGTCCTCCTGCGGTGTCTCCTCCTGCAGGATGTTGTTCCTCAGGTTCTCCAGGTCAGTTATAGAGTCCTTCAGCTCCGCTGCTCTGTTGAACTCCTGGTTACTGATACACTCCTCTAAGGCCTGTTTAGCTTCTAGGATACCAACTTTCACCTCCGCTAGCTGGAAGGAGAGAGAGAGAGAGAGAGAGAGAGAGAGAGAGAGAGAGAGAGAGAGAGAGAGAGAGAGAGAGAGAGAGAGAGAGAGAAAGAGAAACAGAGAGAGAAACAGAGAGAGAGAGAGAGAGAGAGAGAGAGACAGAGAGAAGAGAGGGAGAGAGACAGAGAGAAGAGGAGAGAGAGAAGAGAGAGAGAGAGAGAGAGAGAGGAGAGAGGAGAGAGGGGGAGGGAGAGAGAGGGAGGAGAGAGAGGGGAGAGAGAGAGAGACAGGGAGAGAGAGAGGGGGAGAGAGAGACAGGGAGAGGGAGAGGGGAGAGAGAGACAGAAGAGAGAGAGAGAGAGAGAGAGACAGAGAGAGGAGGTTACAGACCGTAAAGAGCTTCTGGACATCGGACAGCGACCACTGACCTCCATTTGGAGTTATACCTGTCCCCGGAGGTAGAATACCTCATGATAAGCTGTAGACCACATTACTTACTAAGAGTTTATACCTGTCCCCGAGGTAGAATACCTCATGATAAGCTATAGACCACATTATTTACCAAGAGAGTTTCTACCTCTCTCCGGAGGTAGAATGCCTCATGATAAGCTATAGACCACATTATTTACCAAGAGAGTTTCTACCTGCTCTCCGGAGGTAGAATACCTCATGATAAGCTATAGACCACATTATTTACCAAGAGACTTGAGACCTGCCCCGGATGGGAATACCTCATGATAAGCTATAGAACACATTATTTACCAGGAGAGTTTAGACCTGCCCCGGATAGAATACCTCATGATAAGCTATAGACCACATTATTTTACCAGGAGAGTTTCTACCTGCCCCGGAGGTAGAATACCTCATGATAAGCTATAGACCACATTATTTACCAGGAGAGTTTCTACCTGCTCTCCGGAGGTAGAATACCTCATGATAAGCTATAGACCACATTATTTACCAGGAGAGTTCCTACCTGCTCTCCGGAGGTAGAATACCTCATGATAAGCTATAGAACACATTATTTACCAGGAGAGTTCCTACCTGCTCTCCGGAGGTAGAATACCTCATGATAAGCTGTAGACCACATTATTTTACCAGGAGAGTTTCTACCCTGCCCCCGGAGGTAGAATACCTCATGATAAGCTATAGACCACATTACTTACTAAGAGAGTTTATACCTGTCCCCGGAGGTAGAATGCCTCATGATAAGCTGTAGACCACATTATTTACCAGGAGAGTTTAGACCTGCCCCCGGAGGTAGAATGCCTCATGATAAGCTGTAGACCACATTATTTACCAAGAGAGTTGAGACCTGCCCCCGGAGGTAGAATACCTCATGATAAGCTGTAGACCACATTATTTACCAAGAGTTGAGACCTGCCCCCGGAGGTAGAATGCCCTCATGATAAGCTATAGACCACATTATTTACCAAAGAGTTTCTACCTGCTCTCGGAGGTAGAATACCTCATGATAAGCTATAGACCACATTATTTACCAAGAGACTTGAGACCTGCCCCGGAGGTAGAGATACCTCATGATAAGCTATAGAACACATTATTTACCAGGAAGTTAGACCTGCCCCGGAGGTAGAATGCCTCATGATAAGCTATAGACCACATTATTTTACCAGGAGAGTTTCTACCTGCCCCGGAGGGTAGAATGCCTCATGATAAGCTATAGACCACATTATTTACCAGGAGAGTTTCTACCTGCTCTCCGGAGGTAGAATACCTCATGATAAGCTATAGACCACATTATTTACCAGGAGAGTTCCTACCTGCTCTCCCGGAGGTAGAATACCTCATGATAAGCTATAGAACACATTATTTACCAGGAGAGTTCCTACCTGCTCTCCGGAGGTAGAATACCTCATGATAAGCTGTAGACCACATTATTTTACCAGGAGAGTTTCTACCTGCCCCCCGGAGGTAGAATACCTCATGATAAGCTATAGACCACATTACTTACTAAGAGAGTTTATACCTGTCCCCCGGAGGTAGAATACCTCATGATAAGCTGTAGACCACATTATTTACCAAGAGAGTTTCTACCTGCTCTCTGGAGGTAGAATACCTCATGATAAGCTATAGACCACATTATTTACCAAGAGACTTGAGACCTGCCCCGGAGTAGAATACCTCATGATAAGCTATAGAACACATTATTTACCAGGAGAGTTTAGACCTGCCCCGGAGGTAAATACCTCATGATAAGCTATAGACCACATTATTTTACCAGGAGAGTTTCTACCTGCTCCCCCGGAGAGTAGAATACCTCATGATAAGCTATAGACCACATTATTTACCAGGAGAGTTTCTACCTGCTCTCCGGAGGTAGAATACCTCATGATAAGCTATAGACCACATTATTTACCAGGAGAGTTCCTACCTGCTCTCCGGAGGTAGAATACCTCATGATAAGCTATAGAACACATTATTTACCAGGAGAGTTCCTACCTGCTCTCCGGAGGTAGAATACCTCATGATAAGCTGTAGACCACATTATTTTACCAGGAGAGTTTCTACCTGCCCCCGGAGTAGAATACCTCATGATAAGCTATAGACCACATTACTTACTAAGAGAGTTTATACCTGTCCCCGGAGGTAGAATACCTCATGATAAGCTGTAGACCACATTATTTACCAGGAGAGTTTAGACCTGACCACCCAAGAGAGTTGAGACCTAGAATACCTCATGATAAGCTGTAGACCACATTATTTACCAAGAGGTTGAGACCTTAGAATACCTCATGATAAGCTAGCCACCCAAGAGGTTGAGACCTGCCCCGGGAGTAGAGATACCTCATGATAAGCTGTAGACCACATTATTTACCAGAGAGTTGAGACCTGCCCCCGGAGGTAGTAGAGATACCTCATGATAAGCTACCGGCCCCGGACTCGGTCCGGGCTGAAGGTTCCAATTGTGTACCTCCTGTCCAGGGTTTCTGGGATAATGGTGTTGAGGTCAGTCATGAACAGCCTTTCAAAGCATTTCATGACTACAGACGTGTGTGCAATGGGTCGTTAGTCATTTAGGCAGACTACTTTAGAGTTCTTGGGCACAGGGACTACGGTGGTCTGCTTAAAACATGTTGGCATTACAGACTCGGATAGGGAAGACACTTGTCTCTTACACAGTTGGTCAGCTCGTCCTGGAAATCAGGCCTTGTGAATGTTGAGGGGAGAGCTTTGTATCGTCTCTGTGTGTGGGTAAAGATGGTCAGAGTGTTTGTCACATTTAACTCTCTGATAGAAATTTGGTTTAAAAAACGAGTTAAAGTTTCCTTGCATTAAAGTCCCGGGCTACGAGGAGCACCAACCTCTGGGTGAGCCTTTTCTTGTTTTTAGCTCATTGAATGCCGTCTTAATTGCCTTGTGGATGTATTCCTGCTGTTTCTATTGTTGTGTTGTTGGTTAGGGGCCGAAAGTCAGCATGTTACTCTACATCTGTTGGTTACCAAGCACCTGACTAATAACATCTGGTTACCAAGCACCTGACTAATAACACCTGATTACCAAGCACCTGACTAATAACACCTGACTAATAACACCTGACTAATAACATCTGATTACAAGCACCTGACTAATAACATCGATTACCAAACACCTGACTAATAACATCTGATTACCAAGCACCTGACTAATAACATCTGATTACCAAGCACCTGACTAATAACACCTGATTACCAAACACCTGACTAATAACATCTGACTAATAACACCTGACTAATAACATCTGATTACCAAACACCTGACTAATAACATCTGACTAATAACACCTGACTAATAACATCTGATTACCAAGCACCTGACTAATAACATCTGATTACCAAGCACCTGACTAATAACATCTGATTACCAAGCACCTGACTAATAACACCTGACTAATAACATCTGATTACCAAGCACCTGACTAATAACATCTGATTACCAAGCACCTGACTAATAACATCTGATTACCAAGCACCTGACTAATAACATCTGATTACCAAGCACCTGACTAATAACACCTGACTAATAACATCTGATTACCAAACACCTGACTAATAACATCTGATTACCAAACACCTGACTAATAACATCTGATTACCAAGCACCTAATAACACCTGACTAATAACATCTGATTACCAAGCACCTGATTAATAACACCTGACTAATAACATCTGATTACCAAGCACCTGACTAATAACATCTGATTACCAAACACCTGACTAATAACATCTGATTACCAAGCACCTGACTAATAACATCTGATTACCAAGCACCTGACTAATAACACCTGACTAATAACATCTGATTACCAAGCACCTGACTAATAACATCTGATTACCAAGCACCTGACTAATAACATCTGATTACCAAGCACCTGACTAATAACATCTGATTACCAAGCACCTGACTAATAACATCTGATTACCAAGCACCTGACTAATAACATCTGACTAATAACATCTGATTACCAAACACCTGACTAATAACATCTGATTACCAAGCACCTGACTAATAACATCTGATTACCAAGCACCTGACTAATAACATCTGATTACCAAGCACCTGACTAATAACATCTGATTACCAAGCACCTGACTAATAACATCTGATTACCAAGCACCTGACTAATAACACCTGACTAATAACATCTGATTACCAAACACCTGACTAATAACATCTGACTAATAACACCTGACTAATAACATCTGACTAATAACACCTGACTAATAACACCTGACTAATAACATCTGATTACCAAGCACCTGACTAATAACATCTGATTACCAAGCACCTGACTAATAACACCTGATTACCAAGCACCTGACTAATAACATCTGATTACCAAACACCTGACTAATAACATCTGATTACCAAGCACCTGACTAATAACATCTGATTACCAAGCACCTGACTAATAACACCTGACTAATAACATCTGATTACCAAGCACCTGACTAATAACACCTGACTAATAACATCTGATTACCAAGCACCTGACTAATAACATCTGACTAATAACATCTGATTACCAAGCACCTGACTAATAACACCTGATTACCAAGCACCTGACTAATAACATCTGATTACCAAACACCTGACTAATAACACCTGATTACCAAGCACCTGACTAATAACATCTGATTACCAAGCACCTGACTAACATCTGATTGGATTACCAAACACCTGACTAATAACATCTGACTAATAACACCTGACTAATAACACCTGACTAATAACATCTGATTACCAAGCACCTGACTAATAACATCTGATTACCAAGCACCTGACTAATAACACCTGACTAATAACATCTGATTACAAGCACCTGACTAATAACACCTGATTACCAAACACCTGACTAATAACATCTGATTACCAAGCACCTGACTAATAACATCTGATTACCAAGCACCTGACTAATAACATCTGATTACCAAGCACCTGACTAATAACATCTGATTACCAAGCACCTGACTAATAACATCTGATTACCAAGCACCTGACTAATAACATCTGATTACCAAGCACCTGACTAATAACATCTGATTACCAAGCACCTGACTAATAACATCTGATTACCAAGCACCTGACTAATAACATCTGATTACCAAGCACCTGACTAATAACATCTGATTACCAAACTCCTGACTAATAACATTTGATTTTGATTAGACTCTAGGATACAAACCTTCACCTCAGCTAACTGGAAGGAGAGAGGAGAGGATAGAGAGGTAAAGGAGAGAGAGGGAAGAGGAGAGAGAGAGGGAGAGGATGGAGAGAGGAGAGGAGGGAAGAGGAGAGAGAGGATGGAGAGAGGAGAGGAGGGAAGAGGAGAGAGAGGGAGAGGGATGGAGAGAGGAGAGGAGGGGGGAAGAGGAGAGAGGATGGAGAGAGGAGAGGAGGTAAGAGGAGAGAGGAGGATGGAGAGAGGAGAGGAAGGAAGAGGAGAGAGGATGGAGAGAGAGGAGGGAAGAGGAGAGAGAGGGAGAGTATGGAAAGAGGGAAGGAGGATTAGATAGAGAAGAGGTAAAGGAGAGAGAGGGAAGAGGAGAGAGAGGGAGAGGATGGAGAGAGGAGGGGAGGGAAGAGGGAGAGAGGGAGAGGATGGAGAGAGGAGAGGAGGGAAGAGGAGAGAGAGGGAGAGTATGGAGAGGAGAGAGGGGAGGGAAGAGGATGGAGAGGAGAGGATGGAAAGAGAGAAGAGGAGAAGAGAGAAGAGGGAGAGGATGGAAAGAAAGAAGAGGAGAGAGGAAAGGAGAGAGGATGGAGAGAGGAGAGAGGAGAGGAGAGAGAGGATGGAGAGAGGAGAGGAGGGAGAGGATGGAGAGAGGGAGGAGGAGGGAAGAGGGGAGAGGAGGGAAGAGGAGAGAGGATGGAAAGAGAGAAGAGGAGAGAGAGGGAGAGGATGGGAAGAAGAGGAGAGAGAGGAAAGAGAGAGAGAGGGAGAGAGAGAGAGAAGAGGAGAGAGAGGGAAAGAGAGAGGGAAGAGAGAGAGGGAAGAGGTAAAGGAGAGAGAGAAGAGGAGAGAGAGGGAAAGGATGGGAGAGAGAAAGAGAGAGAGAGAGAGGAAAGAGGAGAGAGAGGGGAAGAGGAGAGAGGAAAGAGGTAAAGGAGAGAGAGAAGAGGAGAGAGAGGTAGAGGATGGAAAGAGGGAAGAGGAGAGAGTGAGGGAAGAAAGAGGGAAGAGGAGAGAGGGAGAGGTAAAGGAGAGAGAGGAAGAGGAGAGAGAGGGATGGAGAGAGAGAAGAGAGAGAGGTAGAGGAGGGATGGAGGATTAGATAGAGAATAAAGGAGAGATACAGCAGAGCGAATACCTTAACTTGTTTCCTGCGGTTCTCGTTCTCATCCAGCGGCTGTCTGACGACGATGGGCTCACGCACCTCCGAGATCACCTCCGCCACCTGGTGCGCACACACAGGTTAAAACTTTCACTACACCTTTATCTACTGTGTGTGTGTGTGTGTGTGTGTGTGTAACCTACGGTCTGAATGCGTCTGTGGTCGTCAGGTATCAGGGTCAGTAGTTTCTCTGTCAGCAGAGAGACCAGAGAGGAGGAGTCTGAGGTAGGACCAGCATCTCCTGTAACACAGCCACCACACGCTTCCTACACGCACACACACACACACAGAGTTACATGAACACTTTCTGTAGCACCATATACAAGGGAAAAGATAAACCTGATTAACTTCCTGCCGACTAGGCGCACTGTCGTTGAATCAACCCAATGGTTGTGTACCCGTTATCGACTGAGATCAGATTACGACATCATCTGATGTGATAAATATCTATCAGGCATCTGTTATGTAGTCAAGCCGAACTCAACCACTGATGGCTACATTACCTCCCCCACCCATCCTCTACTCCTCCACCTCTCTCACCCACCCCCCTCCTCTCACCCATCACCTCCTCCTCCTCATCACCCACCCCTCCCCCATCACCCACCCATCCCCTCCCCCATCACCCACCCATCCCCTCCCCCATCACCCCTCCCCTCCTCCCATCCCCCTCTTCTCACCTTCCTCCCTCTTCATTGGTATCCAGACAGCGGTGAGGTGGATGAGTTGTTGAGAGATGAACTCTTTAGTCATCACCAGCTCCAGCTGAGCAAAGTCTCCTTTCTGCTCTTCAGACAACACCGGGACACACTTCACATACCTGGTATTACATTAATAAGTTACCATACCTGGTATTATAACAGTTACCATACCTGGTATTACCCAGTAATAACAGTTACCATACCTGGTATTATAACAGTTCCCATACCTGGTATTATAACAGTTACCATACCTGGTATTATAACATTACCATACCTGGTATTATAACAGTTACCATACCTGGTATTATAACAGTTACCATACCTGGTATTATAACTTAGTTACCATACCTGGTATTATAACAGTTACCATACCTGGTATTATAACAGTTACCATACCTGGTATTATAACAGTTACCATACCTGGTATTATAACAGTTACCATACCTGGTATTATAACAGTTACCATACCTGGTATTATAATAACAGTTACCATACCTGGTATTATAACAGTTACCATACCTGGTATTATAACAGTTACCATACCTGGTATTATAACAGTTACCATACCTGGTATTATAACGGAGTTACCATACCTGGTATTATAACAGTTACCATACCTGGTATTATAACAGTTACCATACCTGGTATTATAGCAGTTCCCATACCTGGTATTATAACAGTTACCATACCTGGTATTATAGCAGTTACCATACCTGGTATTATAACAGTTACCACCTGGTATTATAATACCTGGTATTATAGTTACCATACCTGGTATTTACAGTTACCATACCTGGTATTATAACAGTTACCATACCTGGTATTATAACAGTTACCATTGCCATACCTGGTATTATAACAGTTACCATACCTGGTATTATAACAGTTACCATACCTGGTATTATAACAGTTACCATACCTGGGTTATTATAACAGTTCCCATACCTGGTATTATAACAGTTACCATACCTGGTATTACCCAGTAATAAGTTACCATACCTGGTATTACCGGTTTACCTGGTATTATAACAGTTACCATACCTGGTATTATAACAGTTACCATACCTGGTATTATAACATTACCATACCTGGTATTATAGCAGTTACCATACCTGGTATTATAACAGTTACCATACCTGGTATTATAGTTACCATACCAGTTACCATACCTGGTATTATAACAGTTACCATACCTGGTATTATAGTTACCAGTTACCATACCTGGTATTATAACAGTTACCATACCTGGTATTTATAACAGTTACCATACCTGGTATTATAACGGTTACCATACCTGGTATTATAACAGTTACCATACCTGGTATTAATAACAGTTACCATACCTGGTATTATAACAGTTACCATACCTGGTATTATAACAGTTACCATACCTGGTATTATAACGGTTTACCATACCTGGTATTATAACAGTTACCATACCTGGTATTATAGCAGTTACCATACCTGGTATTATAACAGTTACCATACCTGGTAGCAGTTACCATATATTGTTACAGTTACCATACCTGGTATTATAACAGTTACCATACCTGGGTTACCATTACTAACAGTTACCATACCTGGTATTATAACAGTTACCATACCTGGTATTATAACAGTTACCATACCTGGTATTATAACAGTTACCATACCTGGTATTATAACAGTTACCATACCTGGTATTATAACAGTTACCATACCTGGTATTATAACAGTTACCATACCTGGTATTATAACAGTTACCATACCTGGTATTATAACAGTTACCATACCTGGTATTATAACAGTTACCATACCTGGTATTATAACAGTTACCATACCTGGTATTATAACAGTTACCATACCTGGTATTATAACAGGTTTACCATACCTGGTATTATAACAGTTACCATACCTGGTATTATAACAGTTACCATACCTGGTATTATAACAGTTACCATACCTGGTATTATAACAGTTACCATACCTGGTATTATAACAGTTACCATACCTGGTATTATAGAGTTACCATACCTGGTATTATAACAGTTACCATACCTGAGTATTATAACAGTTACCATACCTGGTATTATAACAGTTACCCATGGTATTATAACAGTTACCATACCTGGTATTATAACAGTTACCATACCTGGTATTATAACAGTTACCATACCTGGTATTATAACAGTTACCATACCTGGTATTATAACAGTTACCATACCTGGTATACCCAGTAATAACAGTTACCATACCTGGTATTATAACAGTTACCATACCTGGTATTATAACAGTTACCATACCTGGTATTATAACAGTTACCATACCTGGTATTATAACAGTTACCATACCTGGTATTATAACAGTTACCATACCTGGTATTATAACAGTTACCATACCTGGTATTTAACAGTTACCAGTAATAACAGTTACCATACCTGGTATTATAACAGTTACCATACCTGGTAATAGTTACCATAGTAGTTACCACGGTTACCATACCTGGTATTATACAGTTACCATACCTGGTATTATAACAGTTACCATACCTGGTATTATAGCAGTTACCATACCTGGTATTATAGCAGTTACCATACCTGGTATTTATAACAGTTACCATACCTGGTATTATAACAGTTACCATACCTGGTACCCAGTAATAACAGTTACCATACCTGGTATTATAACAGTTACCATACCTGGTATTATAGCAGTTACCATACCTGGTATTATAACAGTTACCATACCTGGTATATAGCAGTTACCATACCTGGTATTATAACAGTTACCATACCTGGTATTATAACAGTTACCATACCTGGTATTATAACAGTTACCATACCTGGTATTATAACAGTTACCATACCTGGTATTATAACAGTTACCATACACAGTATTATAGCAGTTACCATACAAGTATTATAACAGTTACCATACCTGGTATTATAACAGTTACCATACCTGGTATTATATACCAGTTACCATACCTGGTATTATAACAGTTACCATACCTGGTATTATAACAGTTACCATACCTGGTATTATAACAGTTACCATACCTGGTATTATAACAGTTACCATACCTGGTATTACCCAGTAATAACAGTTACCATACCTGGTATTATAACAGTTACCATACCTGGTATTATAACAGTTACCATACCTGGTATTACCCAGTAATAACAGTTACCATACCTGGTATTATAACAGTTACCATACCTGGTATTATAACAGTTACCATACCTGGTATTATAGTTAACCTGGTATTATAAGTTACCATACCTGGTATTATAACAGTTACCATACCTGGTATTATAACAGTTACCATACCTGGTATTATAACAGTTACCATACCTGGTATTATAACAGTTACCATACCTGGTATTATAACAGTTACCATACCTGGTATTATAACAGTTACCATACCTGGTATTATAACAGTTACCATAGTAATAACCAGTTACCATACCTGTATTATAACAGTATTATAGCAGTTACCATACCTGGTATTATAACAGTTACCATACCTGGTATTATAACAGTTACCATACCTGGTATTATAGCAGTTACCATACCTGGTATTATAACAGTTACCATACCTGGTATTATAGCAGTTACCATACCTGGTATTATAACAGTAATACCAGTTACCATACCTGGTATTAACCCAGTAATAACAGTTACCATACCTGGTATTATAACAGTTACCATACCTGGTATTATAACAGTTACCATACCTGGTATTAACCCAGTAATAACAGTTACCATACCTGGTATTATAACAGTTACCATACCTGGTATTATAACAGTTACCATACCTGGTATTATAACAGTTACCATACCTGGTATTATAACAGTTACCATACCTGGTATTATAACAGTTACCATACCTGGTATTATAACAGTTACCATACCTGGTATTATACCAGTTACCATACCTGGTATTATACAGTTACCATACCTGGTATTATAACAGTTACCATACCTGGTATTATAGCAGTTACCATACCTGGTATTATAGCAGCAGTATAACCATACCTGGTATTATAACAGTTACCATACCTGGTATTATAACAGTTACCATACCTGAGTATTAGCAATTTACCAACCTGGTATTATAACAGTTACCATACCTGGTATTATAACAAAGTTACCATACCTGGTATTATAACAGTTACCATACCTGGTATTACAGTTACCAGTAATAACAGTTACCATACCTGGTATTATAACAGTTACCATACCTGGTATTATAACAGTTACCATACCTGGTATTACCCAGTAATAACAGTTACCATACCTGGTATTTACCAGTAATAGCAGTTACCATACCTGGTATTACCCAGTTATCATACCTGGTATTAGTAATAAGTTACCATACCTGGTATTATGGTAGTTACCAGTTACCATACCTGGATTATAACAGTTACCATACCTGGTATTATAACAGTTACCATACCTGGTATTATAACAGTTACCATACCTGGTATTATAACAGTTATCATACCTGGTATTATAGCAGTTACATACCTGGTATTATAACAGTTACCATACCTGGTATTACCCAGTAATAACAGTTACCATACCTGGTATTATAACAGTTACCATACCTGGTATTATAACAGTTATCATACCTGGTATTATAATGATTACCATACCTGGTATTATAACAGTTACCATACCTGGTATTATAACAGTTACCATACCTGTAGTATTATAGCAGTTACCATACCTGGTATTATAACGGTTACCATACCTGGTATTACCCAGTAATAACAGTTCCCATACCTGGTATTATAACAGTTACCATACCTGGTATTACCCCAGTAATAACAGTTACCATACCTGGTATTAACCAGTAATAACAGTTACCATACCTGGTATTATAACAGTTACCATACCTGGTATTATAACAGTTATCATACCTGGTATTATAACAGTTACCATACCTGGTATTATAACAGTTACCATACCTGGTATTATAGCAGTTACCATGCCTGGTATTATAACAGTTACCATACCTGGTATTATAACAGTTACCATACCTGGTTATAACAGTTACCATACCTGGTATTATAGCAGTTACCATACCTGGTATTATAACAATTACCATACATGGTATTATAACAGTTACCATACCTGGTATTACCCAGTAATAACAGTTACCATACCTGGTATTATAACAGTTACCATACCTGGTATTATAACAGTTACCATACCTGGTATTATAACAGTTACCATACCTGGTATTATAACAGTTACCATGCCTGGTATTATAACAGTTACCATTACCACCTGGTATTATAACAGTTACCATACCTGGTATTATAACAGTTACCATACCTGGTATTATAACAGTTACCATACCTGGTATTTATACCATACCTGGTATTATAACAGATTACCATACCTGGTATTATAACAGTTACCATACCTGGTATTATAGCAGTTACCATACCTGGTATTATAACAGTTACCATACCTGGTATTACCCAGTAATAACAGTTACCATACCTGGTATTACCCAGTAATAACAGTTACCATACCTGGTATTATAACAGTTACCATACCTGGTATTAACCAGTTATAACACTTCATTACCATACCTGGTATTATAACATTAGTTATAACACTTCATATACCTGGTATTACACATTAGTTATAACACTTCATATACCTGGTATTACAGTAATACAGTACTAGTTATAACACTTCATATACCTGGTCTATTACACTGGGTAGTTATAACACTTCATATACCTGGTATTATACAGTTACCTAGTATTAACAGTTACTTCATATACCTGGTATTACACATTAGTTATACCTGGTATTCATATACCTGGTATTTACAGTTACCATACTGGTATTATAACACTTCATACCTGGTATTAATACATTAGTTATAACACTTCATATACCTGGTATTACAGTTACATTAGTTATAACAGTTCATATACCTGGTATTAACAGTTACATTGGTATTATAACTTGCTTACCATATACCTGGTATCACACATTAGTTATAACACTTCATATACCTGGTATTATAACAGTTACTAGTTATAACACTTCCATACCTGGTATTACATAGTTATAACACTTCATACCTGGTATTACACACCTGGTAGTTATAACACTTTATATACCTGGTATTGCAGTAATAACAGTTATGGTACTTAACAGTTACCATACCTGGTATTACACAATTACCATAGTTATAACACTTCATCCCATACCTGGTATTACACATTAGTTATAACACTTCATATACCTGGTATTACACCAGTTATAACACTTCATATACCTGGTATTACACATTAGTTATAACACTTCATATACCTGGTATTACACATTAGTTATAACACTTCATATACCTGGTATTACACATTAGTTATACCACTTCATATACCTGGTATTACACAGTATAGTTATACCACTTCATATACCTGGTATTACACAGTACTAGTTATAACACTTCATATACCTGGTATTATAACACATTAGTTATAACACTTCATATACCTGGTATTACACAGTACTAGTTATAACACTTCATATACCTGGTATTACACATTAGTTATAACACTTCATATACCTGGTATTACACATTAGTTATAACACTTCATATACCTGGTATTACACATTAGTTATAACACTTCATATACCTGGTATTACAGTTACATAGTTTATAACACTTCATATACCTGGTATTACACATTAGTTATAACACTTCATATACCTGGTATTACACAGTTAAAACACTTCATATACCTGTATATACACAGTTATAACACTTCATATACCTGGTATTACACATTAGTTATAACACTTCATATACCTGGTATTACACATTAGTTATAACACTTCATATACCTGGTATTATAACAGTACTAGTTATAACACTTCATATACCTGGTATTACATTAGTTATAACACTTCATATACCTGGTATTACACAGTACTAGTTATAACACTTCATATACTGCCTGGTATTACACAGTTATAACACTTCATATACCTGGTATTACACAGTTATAACACTTCATATACCTGGTATTACACAGTACTAGTTATAACACTTCATATACCTGGTATTACACAGTTATAACACTTCAGTTACCTGGTATTACACAGTTAAAACACTTCATACCATACCTGGTATTACACAGTTATAACACTTCATATACCTGGTATTACACAGTTATAACACTTCATATACCTGGTATTACACAGTTATATTTCAGTTATACCTGGTATTACACATAACACTTATATACCTGGTATTACACCAGTTATAACACTTCATATACCTGGTATTACACATTAGTTATAAGACTTCATATACCTGGTATTACACATTAGTTATAACACTTCATATACCTGGTATTACACATACTAGTTATAACACTTCATATACCTGGTATTACACAGTACTAGTTATAACACTTCATATACCTGGTATTACATTAGTTATAACACTTCATATACCTGGTATTACACATTAGTTATAACACTTCATATACCTGGTATTACACAGTACTAGTTATAACACTTCATATACCTGGTATTACACAGTTTAGTTATAACACTTCATATACCTGGTATTACACAGTACCAGTTATAACACTTCATATACCTGGTATTACACATTAGTTATAACACTTCATATACCTGGTATTACACATTAGTTATAACACTTCATATACCTGGTATTACACAGTTATAACACTTCATATACCTGGTATTACATTAGTTAACACTTCATATACCTGGTATTACACAGTTATAACACTTCATATACCTGGTATTACACAGTTATAACACTTCATATACCTGGTATTACACAGTACTAGTTATAACACTTCATATACCTGGTATTACACAGTTATAACACTTCATATACCTGGTATTACACATTAATTATAACACTTCATATACCTGGTACACAGTACTAGTTATAACACTTCATATACCTAATTATTACACATGAGTTATAACACTTCATATACCTGGTATTACACATTAGTTATAACACTTCATATACCTGGTATTACACAGTACTAGTTATAACACTTCATATACCTGGTATTACACATTAGTTATAACACTTCATATACCTGGTATTACACATTAGTTATAACACTTCATATACCTGGTATTACACAGTTAAAACACTTCATATACCTGGTATTACACAGTTATAAGACTTCATATACCTGGTATTACACATTAGTTATAACACTTCATATACCTGGTATTACACATTACCTAAGTTATAACACTTCATATACCTGGTATTGTACACATTAGTTATAACACTTCATATACCTGGTATTACACATCAGTTATAACACTTCATATACCTGGTATTACACATTAGTTATAACACATATACACAGTATTACACATTAGTTAAAACACTTCATATACCTGGTATTACACAGTACTAGTTATAACACTTCATATACCTGGTATTACACATTAGTTATAACACTTCATATACCTGGTATTACACATTAGTTATAACACTTCATATACCTGGTATTACACATGAGTTATAACACTTCATATACCTGGTATTACACATTAGTTATAACACTTCATATACCTGGTATTACACATTAGTTATAACACTTCTTATACCTGGTATTTTACATTAGTTATAACACTTCATATACCTGGTATTACACATGAGTTATAACACTTCATATACCTGGTATTACACATTAGTTATAACACTTCATATACTATAAGTATTACATTAGTTATAACACTTCATATACCTGGTATTACACAGTTAGTTATAACACTTCATATACCTGGTATTACACATTAGTTATAACACTTCATATACCTGGTATTACACATCAGTTATAACACTTCATATACCTGGTATTACACATCAGTTATAAGACTTCATATACATAGTATTACACATTAGTTATAACACTTCATATACCTGGTATTACACATTAGTTATAACACTTCATATACCTGGTATTACACAGTACTAGTTATAACACTTCATATACTATGGTATTACACATCAGTTATAACACTTCATATACCTGGTATTACACATTAGTTATAACACTTCATATACCTGGTATTACACACTAGTTATAACACTTCATATACCTGGTATTACACATTAGTTATACCACTTCATATACCTGGTATTACATCAGTTATAACTTTATATACCTGGTATTACAGTACTAGTTTCATATATACTGGTATTCATATACCTGGTATTACACATCAGTTATAACACTTCATACCTGGTATTACACAGTACTAGTTATAACATTTATACTATACTACCATGAGTTTATTACACATATCAATTCTTACATTACTTCATATACCTGGTATTACACAGTACTAGTTATAACTTACTTCACATATACCTGGTATTACACATCCAGTTATAACACTTCATATACCTGGTATTACACATTAGTTATAACACTTCATATACCTGGTATTACACATCAGTTATAACACTTCATATACCTGGTATTACACATTAGTTATAACACTTCATATACCTGGTATTACACATTAGTTATAACACTTCATATACCTGGTATTACACATCAGTTATAACACTTCATATACCTGGTATTACACATTGGAGTTATAACACTTCATATACCTGTATTACACATCAGTTATAACACTTCATATACCTGGTATTACACATTAGTTATAACACTTCATATACCTGGTATTACACATTAGTTATAACACTTCATATACCTGGTAGTTATAACATATATACCTGGTATTTTACAGTTATAACACTTCATATACCTGGTATTACATTAGTTATACCACTTCACTTCCTAGTACTAGTTATAACACTTCATATACCTGGTATTACACATCAGTTATAACACTTCATATACCTGGTATTACACATTAGTTATAACACTTCATATACCTGGTATTACACATTAGTTATAACACTTCATATACCTGGTGTTACACATTAGTTATAACACTTCATATACCTGGTATTACACATGAGTTATAACACTTCATATACCTGGTATTACACATCAGTTATAACACTTCATATACCTGGTATTACACATTAGTTATAACACTTCATATACCTGGTATTACACACAGTTATAACACTTCATATACCTGGTATTACACATTAGTTATAACACTTCATATACCTGGTATTACACATTAGTTATAACACTTCATATACCTGGTAGTTATACTTCACCTGGTATTTAGTTATAACACTTCATATACCAGTTATGGTATTACACATCAGTTATAACACTTCATATACCTGGTATTACACATTAGTTAAAACACTTCATATACCTGGTATTACACAGTACAGTTATAACACTTCATATACCTGGTATTACACATCAGTTATAACACTTCATATACCTGGTATTACATCAGTTATAACACTTCATATACCTGGTATTACACATCAGTTATAACACTTCATATACCTGGTATTACACATTAGTTATAACACTTCATATACCTGGTATTACACATTAGTTATAACACTTACATATACCTGGTATCACACAGTTATATAATAGTTAACTTCACACTCCGTGTCATGCCATGAACAATCCATAAGGAGTTGGTAAGAGGCACAAACTGACTGGCACCCAGGCTACCTTGACATATCACATGTTATACACACACACACACACACGACATAACCAGAAAGGTAGGTGGACAACTGTTATAACAACTGCTCATCCAACATCTCATTCCAAACGGGTACTGAGGTTGGGCGATTAGGCCTGGCCCTGCAGTAGGCTTTCAATTCATCCCAAAGGTGTTCAGTTATAACATGTTACTACTATACAAATATACATCAGTTACCACTACTACACTGTCTTCATATACCAGTTATAACAGTTACCACTACTACACTGTCTTCATATACCAGTTATAACATGTTAACACTACTACACTGTCTTCATATACCAGTTATAACATGTTACTACTACTACACTGTCTTCATATACCAGTTATAACATGTACCACTACTACACTGTCTTCATATACCAGTTTATAACATGTTACCACTACTACACTGTCTTCATATACCGGTTATAACATTATAACATGTTACCACTACTACACTGTCTTCATATACCAGTTATAACATGTTACCACTACTACTGTCTTCATATACCAGTTACTACACTGTCTTCATATGTTATAACCACTACTACTGTCTTCATATACCAGTTATAACATGTTAACACTACTACACTGTCTTCATATACCAGTTATAACATGTCTTCATATACTACTACTACACTGTCTTCATATACCAGTTATAACATGTTACTACTACTACACTGTCTTCATATACCAGTTATAACATGTACCACTACTACTGTCTTCATATACCAGTTATAACATGTTACTACTACTACACTGTCTTCATATACAGTTATAACATGTTAACCCTACTACACTGTCTTCATATACCAGTTATAACATGTTACACACCACTACTACACTGTCTTCATATACCAGTTATAACATATTACCACTACTACACTGTCTTCATATACCAGTTATAACATGTTACCACTACTACACTGTCTACATATACCAGTTATAACATACTACTACACTGTCTTCATATACCAGTTATAACATGTTACTACTCATATACCAGTTATAACATGTAACACTACTACACTGTCTTCATATACCAGTTATAACATGTTACTACTACTACACTGTCTTCATATACCAGTTATAACATGTTAACACTACTACACTGTCTTCATATACCAGTTATAACACTGTTACAGTTATAACACTACTACTACACTGTCTTCATACCGAACACCGCATATTAACTTTTCACTTTACCAGTTATAACCACTACACTGTCTTCATATACCAGTTATAACATGTACCACTACTACACTGTCTACATATACCAGTTATAACATGTTAACACTACTACACTGTCTTCATATACCAGTTATTATAACATACCAGTTAACACTACTACACTGTCTTCATATACCAGTTATAACATGTTACCACTACTACACTGTCTTCATATACCAGTTATAACATGTTACTACTACACTGTCTTCATATACCAGTTATAACATGTTACTATGCTACTACACTGTACTTCATATACTTCATATACAGTTATAACATGTTAACACTACTACACTGTCTTCATATACCAGTTATAACATGTTACTACTACACTGTCTTCATATACCAGTTATAACATGTTACCACTACATAATACACTGTCTTCTACTACACTACCATATTTTAGTTATAAGTACTATAACACTGTCTTCATATACCAGTTATAGTTGCACCACTATATATACCAGTTATAACATGTTAACACTACTACACTGTCTGGACACACCTAGTAACAATGTTTCTCTGGTTGGCCGACAGCACTGGCAGGCCCTTCACATATCTAGAGAGAACAGACGGGAGACAATGGACTGTATTCACAAAGAGGCTCAGAGGAGGAGTACTGATCCGGGTCCAAACTGATCCTAGATCAGAACCCCTACCCTGAGACAACGGGCTGTCAGAGTACTGATCCGGGTCCAAACTGATCCTAGATCAGAACCCCTACCCTGAGACAACGGCCTGTCAGAGTGCTGATCCGGGTCCATATCACTAGAACCTAACAGGCCAAACTGATCCTAGATCAGAACCCCTACCCTGAGACAACGGCCTGTCAGAGTGCTGATCCGGGTCCAAACTGATCCTAGATCAGAACTCCTACCCTGAGACAACGGCCTGTCAGAGTACTGATCCGGGTCCAAACTGATCCTAGATCAGAACCCCTACCCTGAGACAACGGCCTGTCAGAGTACTGATCCGGTCCAAACAGATCCTAGATCAGAACTCCTACCCTGAGACAACGGCCTGTCAGAGTACTGATCCGGGTCCAAACTGATCATAGATCAGAACCCCTACCCTGAAACAGGGGACACAACGGCCTGTCAGAGTACTGACCCTAACATCTCTACAGTCTACCTACACGCTTCCAGTCTAGATATCACAAGGACTAGCCTTAAAATACTGGTCCTATAGACTGGGACAGACTTGAGTCAGTGTTCCCCCAAACCTCTCCTCCAATACCACCAATGCCTGTCCAAGGATTTGATATATTCCACGACTAGCAGAGCTGATGTACCCTGGGAAAGGGTTGCGGGGGGTACTGGCTAGAGGTACATACAGGAGAGGGTAGGGGGAGTTGACATATGTGATGTGATGTAGTCAGGGTGATGTAGTGGTGGTCTTACCCGTAGTCAGGGTGATGTAGTGGTGGTCTTACCCGTAGTCAGGGTGATGTAGTGGTGGTCTTACCCGTAGTCAGGGTGATGTAGTGGTGGTCTTACCCGTAGTCAGGGTGATGTAGTGGTGGTCTTACCCGTAGTCAGGGTGGCGTGGTGGTGGTCTTACCCGTAGTCAGGGTGATGTAGTGGTGGTCTTACCCGTAGTCAGGGTGATGTATGGGGTGGTCTTACCCGTAGTCAGGGTGATGTAGTGGTGGTCTTACCCGTAGTCAGGGTGATGTATGGGGTGGTCTTACCCGTAGTCAGGGTGATGTAGTGGTGGTCTTACCCGTAGTCAGGGTGATGTAGTGGTGGTCTTACCCGTAGTCAGGGTGATGTATGGGGTGTAGTGGGGTCTTACCACGTAGTCAGGGTGATGTATGGGGTGTAGTGGTGGTCTTACCCGTAGTCAGGGTGATGTATGGGGTGTAGTAGTGGTCTTCCCCGTAGTCAGGGTGATGTAGTGGTGGTCTTACCCGTAGTCAGGGTGATGTAGTGGTGGTCTTACCCGTAGTCAGGGTGATGTATGGGGTGTAGTGGTGGTCTTACCCGCAGTCAGGGTGATGTATGGGGTGTAGTAGTGGTCTTACCCGTAGTCAGGGTGATGTATGGGGTGGTCTTACCCGTAGTCAGGGTGATGTAGTGGTGGTCTTACCCGTAGTCAGGGTGATGTATGGGGTGTAGTGGTGGTCTTACCCGTAGTCAGGGTGATGTAGTGGTGGTCTTACCCGTAGTCAGGGTGATGTATGGGGTGTAGTGGGGGTCTTACCCGTAGTCAGGGTGATGTATGGGGTGTAGTGGTGGTCTTACCCGTAGTCAGGGTGATGTATGGGGTGTAGTAGTGGTCTTCCCCGTAGTCAGGGTGATGTAGTGGTGGTCTTACCCGTAGTCAGGGTGATGTATGGGGTGTAGTAGTGGTCTTACCCGTAGTCAGGGTGATGTATGGGGTGGTCTTACCCGTAGTCAGGGTGATGTATGGGGTGTAGTGGTGGTCTTAGCTGTAGTCAGGGTGATGTATGGGGTGTAGTGGTGGTCTTACCCGTAGTCAGGGTGATGTATGGGGTGTAGTAGTGGTCTTACCCGTAGTCAGGGTGATGTATGGGGTGTAGTGGGGGTCTTACCCGTAGTCAGGGTGATGTATGGGGTGTAGTGGGGGTCTTACCCGTAGTCAGGGTGATGTATGGGGTGTAGTAGTGGTCTTACCCGTAGTCAGGGTGATGTAGTGGTGGTCTTACCCGTAGTCAGGGTGATGTATGGGGTGTAGTGGTGGTCTTAGCCGTAGTCAGGGTGATGTATGGGGTGTAGTGGTGGTCTTACCCGTAGTCAGGGTGATGTATGGGGTGTAGTGGGGGTCTTACCCGTAGTCAGGGTGATGTATGGGGTGTAGTAGTGGTCTTACCCGTAGTCAGGGTGATGTAGTGGTGGTCTTACCCGTAGTCAGGGTGATGTATGGGGTGTAGTAGTGGTCTTACCCGCAGTCAGGGTGATGTATGGGGTGTAGTGGGGGTCTTACCCGTAGTCAGGGTGATGTATGGGGTGTAGTAGTGGTCTTACCCGTAGTCAGGGTGATGTATGGGGTGTAGTAGTGGTCTTACCCGTAGAGGTATTCAGCGAAGGTAGCAGCCTCGGGCAGCAGTTTCTCCAACATCTCCTCTCCTTCATCCCCTTTAGTCTTAATGAACTCACAAAGAGCTCTCCAGTACAACACGCTCTCACAGGACAGAGACCCAGCCGGGACCAGCATCCTACAGAGAGACAGTCAGTGTGTGAGAGTCAGTCAGACAGCCAGCCAGCCAGCCAGTCAGTCAGCCGGTCGGTCAGACAGTCAGTCGGTCAGACAGCCGGTCAGTCAGCCAGACGGCCAGTCGGTCGGCCAGACGGCCAGTCAGCTAGCCGGTCAGACAGCCAGTCTCACACAGAGCTCTCCAGTACAACACGCTCTCACAGGACAGAGACCCAGCCGGGACCAGCATCCTACAGAGAGACAGTCAGTGTGTGAGAGTCAGTCAGACAGCCAGCCAGTCAGCCAGCCAGCCAGTCAGTCAGCCGGTCAGACAGCCAGTCTAACACAGAGCTCTCCAGTACAACACGCTCTCACAGGACAGAGACCCAGCCGGGACCAGCATCCTACAGAGAGACAGTCAGTGTGTGAGAGTCAGTCAGCCAGCCAGCCAGTCAGCCAGCCAGCCAGTCAGTCAGCCGGTCAGACAGCCGGTCAGACAGCCAGTCTCACACAGAGCTCTCCAGTACAACACGCTCTCACAGGACAGAGACCCAGCCGGGACCAGCATCCTACAGAGAGACAGTCAGTGTGTGAGAGTCAGTCAGACAGCCAGCCAGTCAGCCAGCCAGCCAGTCAGTCAGCCGGTCAGACAGCCAGTCTCACACAGAGCTCTCCAGTACAACACGCTCTCACAGGACAGAGACCCAGCCGGGACCAGCATCCTACAGAGAGACAGTCAGTGTGTGAGAGTCAGTCAGACAGCCAGCCAGTCAGCCAGCCAGCCAGTCAGTCAGCCGGTCAGACAGCCAGTCTAACACAGAGCTCTCCAGTACAACACGCTCTCACAGGACAGAGACCCAGCCGGGACCAGCATCCTACAGAGAGACAGTCAGTGTGTGAGAGTCAGTCAGACAGCCAGCCAGTCAGTCAGCCAGCCAGTCAGTCAGCCGGTCAGACAGCCAGTCTCACACAGAGCTCTCCAGTACAACACGCTCTCACAGGACAGAGACCCAGCCGGGACCAGCATCCTACAGAGAGACAGTCAGTGTGTGAGAGTCAGTCAGACAGCCAGCCAGTCAGCCAGCCAGCCGGTCAGACAGCCAGTCTCACACAGAGCTCTCCAGTACAACACGCTCTCACAGGACAGAGACCCAGCCGGGACCAGCATCCTACAGAGAGACAGTCAGTGTGTGAGAGTCAGTCAGACAGCCAGCCAGTCAGTCAGCCAGCCAGTCAGTCAGCCGAGCCAGTCAGTCAGCCGGTCAGACAGCCAGTCTCACACAGAGCTCTCCAGTACAACACGCTCTCACAGGACAGAGACCCAGCCGGGACCAGCATCCTACAGAGAGACAGTCAGTGTGTGAGAGTCAGTCAGACAGCCAGCCAGTCAGCCAGCCAGCCAGTCAGTCAGCCGGTCAGACAGCCGGTCAGACAGCCAGTCTCACACAGAGCTCTCCAGTACAACACGCTCTCACAGGACAGAGACCCAGCCGGGACCAGCATCCTACAGAGAGACAGTCAGTGTGTGAGAGTCAGTCAGACAGCCAGCCAGTCAGCCAGCCAGCCGGTCAGCCAGCCGGTCAGACAGCCGGTCTCACACAGAGCTCTCCAGTACAACACGCTCTCACAGGACAGAGACCCAGCCGGGACCAGCATCCTACAGAGAGACAGTCAGTGTGTGAGAGTCAGTCAGACAGCCAGACAGACAGACAGCCAGCCAGTCAGTCAGCCGGTCAGACAGCCAGTCTCACACAGAGCTCTCCAGTACAACACGCTCTCACAGGACAGAAACCCAGCCGGGACCAGCATCCTACAGAGAGACAGTCAGTGTGTGAGAGTCAGACAGCCAGCCAGTCAGCCAGCCAGTCGGTCAGACAGCCGATCAGTCAGCCAGACGGCCAGTCGGTCGGCCAGACAGCCAGTCAGCCAGCCGGTCAGACAGCCAGTCTCACACAGAGCTCTCCAGTACAACACGCTCTCACAGGACAGAGACCCAGCCGGGACCAGCATCCTACAGAGAGACAGTCAGTGTGTGAGAGTCAGTCAGACAGCCAGCCAGTCAGCCAGCCAGCCAGTCAGTCAGCCGGTCAGACAGCCAGTCTAACACAGAGCTCTCCAGTACAACACGCTCTCACAGGACAGAGACCCAGCCGGGACCAGCATCCTACAGAGAGACAGTCAGTGTGTGAGAGTCAGTCAGACAGCCAGCCAGTCAGTCAGCCAGCCAGTCAGTCAGCCGGTCAGACAGCCAGTCTCACACAGAGCTCTCCAGTACAACACGCTCTCACAGGACAGAGACCCAGCCGGGACCAGCATCCTACAGAGAGACAGTCAGTGTGTGAGAGTCAGTCAGACAGCCAGCCAGTCAGCCAGCCAGCCAGTCAGTCAGCCGGTCAGACAGCCAGTCTAACACAGAGCTCTCCAGTACAACACGCTCTCACAGGACAGAGACCCAGCCGGGACCAGCATCCTACAGAGAGACAGTCAGTGTGTGAGAGTCAGTCAGACAGCCAGCCAGTCAGCCAGCCAGCCAGTCAGTCAGCCGGTCAGACAGCCAGTCTAACACAGAGCTCTCCAGTACAACACGCTCTCACAGGACAGAGACCCAGCCGGGACCAGCATCCTACAGAGAGACAGTCAGTGTGTGAGAGTCAGTCAGACAGCCAGCCAGTCAGCCAGCCAGCCAGTCAGTCAGCCGGTCAGACAGCCAGTCTCACACAGAGCTCTCCAGTACAACACGCTCTCACAGGACAGAGACCCAGCCGGGACCAGCACCCTACAGAGAGACAGTCAGTGTGTGAGAGTCAGTCAGACAGCCAGCCAGTCAGCCAGCCAGCCAGCCAGTCAGTCAGCCGGTCAGACAGCCAGTCTCACACAGAGCTCTCCAGTACAACACGCTCTCACAGGACAGAGACCCAGCCGGGACCAGCATCCTACAGAGAGACAGTCAGTGTGTGAGAGTCAGTCAGACAGCCAGCCAGCCAGTCAGCCAGCCAGCCAGTCAGTCAGCCGGTCAGACAGCCAGTCTCACACAGAGCTCTCCAGTACAACACGCTCTCACAGGACAGAGACCCAGCCGGGACCAGCATCCTACAGAGAGACAGTCAGTGTGTGAGAGTCAGTCAGACAGCCAGCCAGTCAGCCAGCCAGCCGGTCAGCCAGCCGGTCAGACAGCCGGTCTCACACAGAGCTCTCCAGTACAACACGCTCTCACAGGACAGAGACCCAGCCGGGACCAGCATCCTACAGAGAGACAGTCAGTGTGTGAGAGTCAGTCAGACAGCCAGACAGACAGACAGCCAGCCAGTCAGTCAGCCGGTCAGACAGCCAGTCTCACACAGAGCTCTCCAGTACAACACGCTCTCACAGGACAGAAACCCAGCCGGGACCAGCATCCTACAGAGAGACAGTCAGTGTGTGAGAGTCAGACAGCCAGCCAGTCAGCCAGCCAGTCGGTCAGACAGCCGATCAGTCAGCCAGACGGCCAGTCGGTCGGCCAGACAGCCAGTCAGCCAGCCGGTCAGACAGCCAGT
>NW_027038677.1:0-35408 GCF_034236695.1 Oncorhynchus nerka
ACAGGGTAACAGTACTGTAGTGTAAACCAGGTCATACAGGGTAACAGTACATCTGGTGTCTCAGTTCTGTAGTGTAAAACGGGCCATACAGGGTAACAGTACTGTAGTGTAAAGCAGGCCATACAGGGTAACAGTACTGTAGTGTAAACCACAGGCCATACAGGGTAACAGTACTGTAGTGTAAACCACAGGCCATACAGGGTGACAGTACTGTATTGTAAACCAGGTCATACAGGGTAACTACTGTAGTGTAAACCAGGCCATACAGGGTAACAGTACTGTAGTGTAAACCAGGCCATACAGGGTAACAGTACTGTAGTGTAAACCAGGCCATACAGGGTAACAGTACTGTAGTGTAAACCAGGCCATACAGGGTAGTAGTACATCTGGTGTCTCAGTTCTGTAGTGTAAACCGGGCCATACAGGGTAACAGTACTGTAGTGTAAACCAGGCCATACAGGGTAACAGTACTGTAGTGTAAACCAGGCCATACAGGGTAACAGTACTGTAGTGTAAACCAGGCCATACAGGGTAACAGTACTGTAGTGTAAACCAGGTCATACAGGGTAACAGTACATCTGGTGTCTCAGTTCTGTAGTGTAAAACGGGCCATACAGGGTAACAGTACTGTAGTGTAAAGCAGGCCATACAGGGTAACAGTACTGTAGTGTAAACCACAGGCCATACAGGGTAACAGTACTGTAGTGTAAACCACAGGCCATACAGGGTGACAGTACTGTATTGTAAACCAGGTCATACAGGGTAACAGTACTGTAGTGTAAACCAGGCCATACAGGGTAACAGTACTGTAGTGTAAACCAGGCCATACAGGGTAACAGTACTGTAGTGTAAACCAGGCCATACAGGGTAACAGTACTGTAGTGTAAACCAGGCCATACAGGGTAGTAGTACATCTGGTGTCTCAGTTCTGTAGTGTAAACCGGGCCATACAGGGTAACAGTACTGTAGTGTAAACCAGGCCATACAGGGTAACAGTACTGTAGTAAACCAGGCCACAGGGTAACAGTACTGTGAGTGTAAACCAGGCCATACAGGGTCACAGTACTGTAGTGTAAACCAGCCATACAGGGTAGTACATCTGGTGTCTCAGTTCTGTAGTGTAAAAACCGGCCATACAGGTAAACAGTACTGTAGGGTAAACCAGGCCATACATAGGTAAAAGTACTGTAGTGTAAACCACAGGCCATACAGGGTAACAGTACTGTAGTGTAAACCAGGCCATACAGGGTAACAGTACTGTAGTGTAAACCAGGCCATACAGGGTAACAGTAACTGTAAAACCAGGCCATACAGGTAACAGTACTGTAGTGTAAACCAGGCCATACAGGGTAACAGTACTGTAGTGTAAACCAGGCCATACAGGGTAACAGTACTGTGAAGTAAACCACAGGCCATATGGGGTAACATAGGTGTAACAGTACTGTAGTGTAAACCAGGCATACAGGGTAACAGTACTGTAGTGTAAACCAGGCCATACAGGGTAACAGTACTGTAGTGTAAACCACAGGCCATACAGGGTAACAGTACTGTAGTGTAAACCAAGGCCATACAGGGTGACAGTACTGTAGTGTAAACCAGGCCATACAGGGTAACAGTACTGTAGTGTAAACCAGGCCATACAGGGTAACAGTACTGTAGTGTAAACCACAGGCCATACAGGGTGACAGTACTGTAGTGTAAACAGGGCCATACAGGGTAAAAGTACTGTAGTGTAAACCCACAGGCCATACAGGGTAACAATACTGTAGTGTAAACCAGGTCATACAGGGTGACAGTACTGTAGTGTAAACCAGGCCATACAGGGTGACAGTACTGTAGTGTAAACCAGGTAGGTCATACAGGGTAACAGTACTGTAGTGTAAACCAGGGTAACAGTACTGTGACCACAGGTGTAACAACCAGGCCATACAGGGTAACAGTACTGTAGTGTAAACCAGGTAATACAGGGTAACAGTACTGTAGTGTAAACCAGGCCATACAGGGTAACATTACTGGGTAGTGTAAACCAGGTCATACAGGGTAACAATACTGTAAACCGGGCCATACAGGGTAACAGTACTGTAGTGTAAACCAGGCCATACAGGGTAACAGTACTGTAGTGTAAACCAGGCCATACAGGGTAACAGTACTGTAGTGTAAACCACAGGCCATACAGAGTGACAGTACTGTAGTGTAAACCGGGCCATACAGGGTAAAAGTACTGTAGTGTAAACCACAGGCCATACAGGGTAACAGTACTGTAGTGTAAACCAGGCCATACAGGGTAACAGTACTGTAGTGTAAACCAGGTAATACAGGGTAACAGTACTGTAGTGTAAACCAGGGTAACAGTACTGTAGTGTAAACCAGGCCATACAGGGTAACAGTACTGTAGTGTAAACCACAGGCCATACAGGGTGACAGTACTGTAGTGTAAACCGGGCCATACAGGGTAAAAGTACTGTAGTGTAAACCACAGGCCATACAGGGTAACAGTACTGTAGTGTAAACCAGGCCATACAGGGTAACAGTACTGTAGTGTAAACCAGGTCATACAGGGTAACAGTACTGTAGTGTAAACCAGGCCATACAGGGTCACAATACTGTAGTGTAAACCAGGCCATACAGGGTAGCAGTACATCTGGTGTCTGAGTTCTGTAGTGTAAACCGGGCCATACAGGGTAACAGTATTGTAGTGTAAACCACAGGCCATACAGGGTAACAGTACTGTAGTGTAAACCAGGCCATACAGGGTAACAGTACTGTAGTGTAAACCACAGGCCATACAGGGTAACAGTACTGTAGTGTAAACACAGGCCATACAGGGTAACAGTACTGTAGTGTAAACCAGGCCATACAGGGTAACATTACTGTAGTGTAAACCACAGGCCATACAGGGTAACAGTACTGTAGTGTAAACCAGGTCATACAGGGTAACAGTACTGTAGTGTAAACCAGGTCATACAGGGTAACAGTACTGTAGTGTAAACCAGGCCATACAGGGTAACAGTACTGTAGTGTAAACCAGGCCATACAGGGTAACAGTACTGTAGTGTAAACCAGGCCATACAGGGTAACAGTACTGTAGTGTAAACCACAGGCCATACAGGGTAACAGTACTGTAGTGTAAACCACAGGCCATACAGGGTAACAGTACTGTAGTGTAAACCGGGCCATACAGGGTAACAGTACTGTAGTGTAAACCAGGCCATACAGGGTAACAGTACTGTAGTGTAAACCACAGGCCATACAGGGTAACAGTACTGTAGTGTAAACCCAGGCCATACAGGGTAACAGTACTGTAGTGTAAACCAGGCCATACAGGGTAACAGTACTGTAGTGTAAACCAGGTCATACAGGGTAACAGTACTGTAGTGTAAACCAGGTCATACAGGGTAACAGTACTGTAGTGTAAACCAGGCCATACAGGGTCACAGTACTGTAGTGTAAACCAGGCCATACAGGGTAGTAGTACATCTGGTGTCTCAGTTCTGTAGGTAAACCAGGCCATACAGGGTAACAGTACTATAGTGTAAACCAGGCCATACAGGGTCACAGTACTGTAGTGTAAACCAGGCAATACAGGGTAGCAGTACATCTGGTGTCTGAGTTCTGTAGTGTAAACCGGGCCATACAGGGTAACAGTACTGTGTAAACCAGGCCATACAGGGTAACAGTACTGTAGTGTAAACCACAGGCCATACAGGGTAACAGTACTGTAGTGTAAACCACAGGCCATACAGGTAACAGTACTGTAAACCGGGCCATACAGGGTAACAGTACTGTAGTGTAAACCAGGTCATACGGTAACAGTACTGTAGTGTAAACCAGGTCATACAGGGTAACAGTACTGTAGTGTAAACCAGGTCATACAGGGTAACAGTACTGTAGTGTAAACCAGGCCATACAGGGTAACAGTACTGTAGTGTAAACCAGGCCATACAGGGTAACAGTACTGTAGTGTAAACCAGGCCATACAAGGGTAACAGTACTGTAGTGTAAACCAGGCCATACAGGGTAACAGTACTGTAGTGTAAACCACAGGCCATACAGGGTGACAGTACTGTAGTGTAAACCAGGCCATACAGGGTAACAGTACTGTAGTAAACCAGGCCATACAGGGTAACAGTACTGTAGTGTAAACCACAGGCCATACAGGGTGACAGTACTGTAGTGTAAACAGGGCCATACAGGGTAAAAGTACTGTAGTGTAAACCACAGGCCATACAGGGTAACAATACCAGTGTAAACCAGGTCATACAGGGTGACAGTACTGTAGTGTAAACCAGGCCATACAGGGTGACAGTACTGTAGTGTAAACCAGGTAATACAGGGTAACAGTACTGTAGTGTAAACCAGGGTAACAGTACTGTAGTGTAAACCACAGGTCATACAGGGTAACAGTACTGTAGTATAAACCACAGGCCATACAGGGTAACAGTACTGTTGTGTAAACCACAGGTCATACAGGGTAACAGTACTGTAGTGTAAACCAGGCCATACAGGGGTAACAGTACTGTAGTGTAAACCAGGTAATACAGGGTAACAGTACTGTAGTGTAAACCAGGCCATACAGGGTAACATTACTGCAGTGTAAACCAGGTCATACAGAGGGTAACAATACTGTAAACCGGGCCATACAGGGTAACAGTACTGTAGTGTGTAAACCAGGCCATACAGGGTAACAGTACTGTAGTGTAAACCAGGCCATACAGGGTAACAGTACTGTAGTGTAAACCACAGGCCATACAGGGTGACAGTACTGTAGTGTAAACCGGAGCCATACAGGGTAAAAAGTACTGTAGTGTAAACCACAGGCCATACAGGGTAACAGTACTGTAGTGTAAACCAGGCCATACAGGGTAACAGTACTGTAGTGTAAACCAGGTAATACAGGGTAACAGTACTCAGTGTAAACCAGGGTAACAGTACTGTAGTAAACCACGGGCCATACAGGGTAACAGTACTGTAGTGCAAACCACAGGTCATACAGGGTAACAGTACTGTAGTGTAAACCAGGCCATACAGGGTAACAGTACTGTAGTGTAAACCAGAACATACAGGGTAACAGTACTGTAGTGTAAACCAGGTCATACAGGGTAACAGTACTGTAGTGTAAACCAGGTCATACAGGGTAACAGTACTGTAGTGTAAACCAGGTCATACAGGGTAACAGTACTGTAGTGTAAACCAGGCCATACAGGGTCACAATACTGTAGTGTAAACCAGGCCATACAGGGTAGCAGTACATCTGGTGTCTGAGTTCTGTAGTGTAAACCGGGCCATACAGGGTAACAGTATTGTAGTGTAAACCACAGGCCATACAGGGTAACAGTACTGTAGTGTAAACCAGGCCATACAGGGTAACAGTACTGTAGTGTAAACCACAGGCCATACAGGGTAACAGTACTGTAGTGTAAACCACAGGCCATACAGGGTAACAGTACTGTAGTGTAAACCAGGCCATACAGGGTAACATTACTGTAGTGTAAACCACAGGCCATACAGGGTAACAGTACTGTAAACCGGGCCATACAGGGTAACAGTACTGTAGTGTAAACCAGGTCATACAGGGTAACAGTACTGTAGTGTAAACCAGGTCATACAGGGTAACAGTACTGTAGTGTAAACCAGGTCATACAGGGTAACAGTACTGTAGTGTAAACCAGGCCATACAGGGTAACAGTACTGTAGTGTAAACCAGGCCATACAGGGTAACAGTACTGTAGTGTAAACCAGGCCATACAGGGTAACAGTACTGTAGTGTAAACCACAGGCCATACAGGGTAACAGTACTGTAGTGTAAACCGGGCCATACAGGGTAACAGTACTGTAGTGTAAACCAGGCCATACAGGGTAACAGTATTGTAGTGTAAACCACAGGCCATACAGGGTAACAGTACTGTAGTGTAAACCACAGGCCATACAGGGTAACAGTACTGTAGTGTAAACCAGGCCATACAGGGTAACAGTACTGTAGTGTAAACCAGGTCATACCGGGTAACAGTACTGTAGTGTAAACCAGGTCATACAGGGTAACAGTACTGTAGTGTAAACCAGGCCATACAGGGTCACAGTACTGTAGTGTAAACCAGGCCATACAGGGTAGTAGTACATCTGGTGTCTCAGTTCTGTAGTGTAAACCAGGCCATACAGGGTAACAGTACTATAGTGTAAACCAGGCCATACAGGGTCACAGTACTGTAGTGTAAACCAGGCAATACAGGGTAGCAGTACATCTGGTGTCTGAGTTCTGTAGTGTAAACCGGGCCATACAGGGTAACAGTACTGTAGTGTAAACCAGGCCATACAGGGTAACAGTACTGTAGTGTAAACCACAGGCCATACAGGTAACAGTACTGTAGTGTAAACCACAGGCCATACAGGGTAACAGTACTGTAAACCGGGCCATACAGGGTAACAGTACTGTAGTGTAAACCAGGTCATACGGGGTAACAGTACTGTAGTGTAAACCAGGTCATACAGGGTAACAGTACTGTAGTGTAAACCAGGTCATACAGGGTAACAGTACTGTAGTAAACCAGGCCATACAGGGTAACAGTACTGTAGTGTAAACCAGGCCATACAGGGTAACAGTACTGTAGTGTAAACCACAGGCCATACAGGGTAACAGTACTGCAGTGCAAACCACAGGCCATACAGGGTAACAGTACTGTAGTGTAAACCACAGGCCATACAGGGTAACAGTACTGTAGTGTAAACCAGGCCATACAGGGTAACAGTACTGTAGTGTAAACCACAGGCCATACAGGGTAACAGTACTGTAGTGTAAACCACAGGCCATACAGGGTAACAGTACTGTAGTGTAAACCAGGCCATACAGGGTAACAGTACTGTAGTGTAAACCACAGGCCATACAGGGTAACAGTACTGTAGTGTAAACACAGGCCATACAGGGTAACAGTACTGTAGTGTAAACCAGGCCATACAGGGTAACATTACTGTAGTGTAAACCACAGGCCATACAGGGTAACAGTACTGTAAACCGGGCCATACAGGGTAACAGTACTGTAGTGTAAACCAGGTCATACAGGGTAACAGTACTGTAGTGTAAACCAGGTCATACAGGGTAACAGTACTGTAGTGTAAACCAGGTCATACAGGGTAACAGTACTGTAGTGTAAACCAGGCCATACAGGGTAACAGTACTGTAGTGTAAACCAGGCCATACAGGGTAACAGTACTGTAGTGTAAACCAGGCCATACAGGGTAACAGTACTGTAGTGTAAACCACAGGCCATACAGGGTAACAGTACTGTAGTGTAAACCACAGGCCATACAGAATTAACAGTACTGTAGTGTAAACCGGGCCATACAGGGTAACAGTACTGTAGTGTAAACCAGGCCATACAGGGTAACAGTATTGTAGTGTAAAACCACAGGCCATACAGGGTAACAGTACTGTAGTGTAAACCACAGGCCATACAGGGTAACAGTACTGTAGTGTAAACCAGGCCATACAGGGTAACAGTACTGTAGTGTAAACCCAGGTCATACCGGGTAACAGTACTGTAGTGTAAACCAGGTCATACAGGGTAACAGTACTGTAGTGTAAACCAGGCCATACAGGGTCACAGTACTGTAGTGTAAACCAGGCCATACAGGGTAGTAGTACATCTGGTGTCTCAGTTCTGTAATTAAACCAGGCCATACAGGGTAACAGTACTATAGTGTAAACCAGGCCATACAGGGTCACAGTACTGTAGTGTAAACCAGGCAATACAGGGTAGCAGTACATCTGGTGTCTGAGTTCTGTAGTGTAAACCGGGCCATACAGGGTAACAGTACTGTAGTGTAAACCAGGCCATACAGGGTAACAGTACTGTAGTGTGTAAACCACAGGCCATACAGGGTAAACAGTACTGTAG
This sequence comes from Oncorhynchus nerka, assembly GCF_034236695.1. Taxonomy (NCBI): domain Eukaryota; kingdom Metazoa; phylum Chordata; class Actinopteri; order Salmoniformes; family Salmonidae; genus Oncorhynchus; species Oncorhynchus nerka. The sequence continues at coordinate 7,890 of NW_027038677.1, forward strand.
TGTAAACCACAGGCCATACAGGTAACAGTACTGTAAACCCGGGCCATACAGGGTAACAGTACTGTAGTGTAAACCAGGTCATACGGGGTAACAGTACTGTAGTGTAAACCAGGTCATACAGGGTAACAGTACTGTAGTGTAAACCAGGTCATACAGGGTAACAGTACTGTAGTGTAAACCAGGCCATACAGGGTAACAGTACTGTAGTAAACCAGGCCATACAGGGTAACAGTACTGTAAAGTGTAAACCCAGGCCATACAGGGTAACAGTACTGTAGTGTAAACCACAGGCCATATAGGGTAAACAGTTTTGTAGTGTAAACCAGGCCATACAGGGTAACAGTACTGTAGTGTAAACCAGGCCATACAGGGTAACAGTACTGTAGTGTAAACCAGGCCATACAGGGTAACAGTACTGTAGTGTAAACCACAGGCCATACAGGGTGACAGTACTGTAGTGTAAACCACAGGCCATACAGGGTGACAGTACTGTAGTGTTAACCAGGCCATACAGGGTAACAGTACTGCAGTGTAAACCAGGCCATACAGGGTAACAGTACTGTAGTGTAAACCACAGGCCATACAGGGTGACAGTACTGTAGTGTAAACAGGGCCATACAGGGTAAAAGTACTGTAGTGTAAACCACAGGCCATACAGGGTAACAATACTGTAGTGTAAACCAGGTCATACAGGGTGACAGTACTGTAGTGTAAACCAGGCCATACAGGGTAACAGTACTGTAGTGTAAACCAGGTAATACAGGTAACAGTACTGTAGTGTGCAAAGCCAGGTAACAACTGTAGTGTAAACCACAGGTCATACAGGGTAACAGTACTGTAGTGTAAACCACAGGCCATACAGGGTAACAGTACTGTTGTGTAAACCTGGAGTCACAGGGTAACAGTACTGTAGTGTAAAAACCAGGTCATACAGGGTAACAGTACTGTAGTGTAAACCAGGTAATACAGGGTAACAGTACTGTAGTGTAAACCAGGCCATACAGGGTAACATTACTGTAGTAAACCCAGGTCATACAGGGTAACAATACCAGGCCATACAAGGGTAACAGTACTGTAGTGTAAACCAGGCCATACAGGGTAACAGTACTGTAGTGTAAACCAGGCCATACAGGGTAACAGTACCAGTGTAAACCACAGGCCATACAGGGTGACAGTACTGTAGTGTAAACCGGGCCATACAGGGTAAAAGTACTGTAGTGTAAAACCACCCAGGCCATACAGGAGTAACAGTACTGCAGTGTAAACCAGGCCATACAGGGTAACAACTGTAGTGTAAACCAGGTAATACAGGGTAACAGTACTGTAGTGTAAACCAGGGTAACAGTACTGTAGTGTAAACCAGGCCATACAGGGTAACAGTATTGTAGTGTAAACCACAGGCCATACAGGGTGACAGTACTGTAGTGTAAACCGGCCATACAGGGTAAAAAGTACTGCAGTGTAAACCACAGGCCATACAGGGTAACAGTACTGTAGTGTAAACCAGGCCATACAGGGTAACAGTACTGTAGTGTAAACCAGGTCATACAGGGTAACAGTACTGTAGTGTAAACCAGGCCATACAGGGTCACAATACTGTAGTGTAAACCAGGCCATACAGGGTAGCAGTACATCTGGTGTCTGAGTTCTGTAGTGTAAACCGGGGCCATACAGGGTAACAGTATTGTAGTGTAAACCACAGGCCATACAGGGTAACAACTGTAGTAAACCAGGCCATACAGGGTAACAGTACTGCAGTGTAAACCACAGGCCATACAGGGTAACAGTACTGTAGTGTAAACCACAGGCCATACAGGGTAACAGTACTGTAGTGTAAACCAGGCCATACAGGGGTAACATTACTGTAGTGTAAACCACAGGCCATACAGGGTAACAGTACTGTAGTGTAAACCAGGTCATACAGGGTAACAGTACTGTAGTGTAAACCAGGTCATACAGGGTAACAGTACTGTAGTGTAAACCAGGCCATACAGGGTAACAGTACTGTAGTGTAAACCAGGCCATACAGGGTAACAGTACTGTAGTGTAAACCAGGCCATACAGGGTAACAGTAATTGCAGTGTAAACCACAGGCCATACAGGGTAACAGTACTGTAGTGTAAACCACAGGCCATACAGGGTAACAGTACTGTAGTGTAAACCGGGCCATACAGGGTAACAGTACTGTAGTGTAAACCAGGCCATACAGGGTAACAGTATTGTAGTGTAAACCACAGGCCATACAGGGTGACAGTACTGTATTGTAAACCAGGTCATACAGGGTAACTACTGTAGTGTAAACCAGGCCATACAGGGTAACAGTACTGTAGTGTAAACCAGGCTATACAGGGTAACAGTACTGTAGTGTAAACCAGGCCATACAGGGTAACAGTACTGTAGTAAACCAGGCCATACAGGGTAGTAGTACATCTGGTGTCTCAGTTCTGTAGTGTAAACCCGGGCCATACAGGGTAACAGTACTGTAGTGTAAACCAGGCCATACAGGGTAACAGTACTGTAGTGTAAACCAGGCCATACAGGGTAACAGTACTGTAGTGTAAACCAGGCCATACAGGGTAACAGTACTGTAGTGTAAACCAGGTCATACAGGGTAACAGTACATCTGGTGTCTCAGTTCTGTAGTGTAAACGGGCCATACAGGGTAACAGTACTGTGTAAAGCAGGCCATACAGGGTAACAGTACTGTAGTGTAAAACCACAGGCCATACAGGGTAACAGTACTGTAGTGTAAACCACAGGCCATACAGGGTGACAGTACTGTATTGTAAACCAGGTCATACAGGGTAACAGTACTGTAGTGTAAACCAGGCCATACAGGGTAACAGTACTGTAGTGTAAACCAGGCCATACAGGGTAACAGTACTGTAGTGTAAACCAGGCCATACAGGGTAACAGTACTGTAGTGTAAACCAGGCCATACAGGGTAGTAGTACATCTGGTGTCTCAGTTCTGTAGTGTAAACCGGGCCATACAGGGTAACAGTACTGTAGTGTAAACCAGGCCATACAGGGTAACAGTACTGTAGTGTAAACCAGGCCATACAGGGTAACAGTACTGTAGTGTAAACCAGGCCATACAGGGTCACAGTACTGTAGTGTAAACCAGGCCATACAGGGTAGTAGTACATCTGGTGTCTCAGTTCTGTAGTGTAAACCGGGCCATACAGGGTAACAGTACTGTAGTGTAAACCAGGCCATACAGGGTAAAAGTACTGTAGTGTAAACCACAGGCCATACAGGGTAACAGTACTGTAGTGTAAACCAGGCCATACAGGGTAACAGTACTGTAGTGTAAACCAGGCCATACAGGGTAACAGTACTGTAGTGTAAACCAGGCCATACAGGGTAACAGTACTGTAGTGTAAACCAGGCCATACAGGGTAACAGTACTGTAGTGTAAACCAGGCCATACAGGGTAACAGTACTGTAGTGTAAACCACAGGCCATATAGGGTAACAGTACTGTAGTGTAAACCAGGCCATACAGGGTAACAGTGCTGTAGTGTAAACCAGGGCCATACAGGGTAACAGTACTGTAGTGTAAACCAGGCCATACAGGGTAACAGTACTGTAGTGTAAACCACAGGCCATACAGGGTAACAGTACTGTAGTGTAAACCACAGGCCATACAGGGTGACAGTACTGTAGTGTAAACCAGGCCATACAGGGTAACAGTACTGTAGTGTAAACCAGGCCATACAGGGTAACAGTACTGTAGTGTAAACCACAGGCCATACAGGGTGACAGTACTGTGTAGTAAACAGGGTCATACAGGGTAAAAGTACTGTAGTGTAAACCACAGGCCATACAGGGTAACAATACTGTAGTGTAAAAACCAGGTCATACAGGGTGACAGTACTGTAGTGTAAACCAGGCCATACAGGGTGACAGTACTGTAGTGTAAACCAGGTAATACAGGGTAACAGTACTGTAGTGTAAACCAGGGTAACAGTACTGTAGTGTAAACCACAGGTCATACAGGGTAACAGTACTGTAGTGTAAACCACAGGCCATACAGGTAACAGTACTGTTGTGTAAACCACAGGTCATACAGGGTAACATACTGTAGTGTAAACCAGGCCAGCCACAGGGTAACAGTACTGTAGTGTAAACCAGGTAATACAGGGTAACAGTACTGTAGTGTAAACCAGGCCATACAGGGTAACATTACTGTAGTGTAAACCAGGTCATACAGGGTAACAATACTGTAAATCCAGGCCATACAGGGTAACAGTACTGTAGTGTAAACCAGGCCATACAGGGTAACAGTACTGTAGTGTAAACCAGGCCATACAGGGTAACAGTACTGTAGTGTAAACCACAGGCCATACAGGGTGACAGTACTGTAGTGTAAACCGGGCCATACAGGGTAAAAGTACTGTAGTGTAAACCACAGGCCATACAGGTAACAGTACTGTAGTGTAAACCAGGCCATACAGGGTAACAGTACTGTAGTGTAAACCAGGTAATACAGGGTAACAGTACTGTAGTGTAAACCAGGGTAACAGTACTGTAGTGTAAACCAGGCCATACAGGGTAACAGTACTGTGTGTAAACCACAGGCCATACAGGGTGACAGTACTGTAGTGTAAACCGGGCCATACAGGGTAAAGTACTGTAGTGTAAACCACAGGCCATACAGGGTAACAGTACTGTAGTGTAAACCAGGCCATACAGGGTAACAGTACTGTAGTGTAAACCAGGTCATACAGGGTAACAGTACTGTAGTGTAAACCAGGCCATACAGGGTCACAATACTGTAGTGTAAACCAGGCCATACAGGGGTAGCAGTACATCTGGTGTCTGAGTTCTGTAGTGTAAACCGGGCCATACAGGGTAACAGTATTGTAGTGTAAACCACAGGCCATACAGGGTAACAGTACTGTAGTGTAAACCAGGCCATACAGGGTAACAGTACTGTAGTGTAAAAACCACAGGCCATACAGGTAACAGTACTGTAGTGTAAACCACAGGCCATACAGGGTAACAGTACTGTAGTGTAAACCAGGCCATACAGGGTAACATTACTGTAGTGTAAACCACAGGCCATACAGGGTAACAGTACTGTAGTGTAAACCAGGTCATACAGGGTAACAGTACTGTAGTGTAAACCAGGTCATACAGGGTAACAGTACTGTAGTGTAAACCAGGCCATACAGGGTAACAGTACTGTAGTGTAAACCAGGCCATACAGGGTAACAGTACTGTAGTGTAAACCAGGCCATACAGGGTAACAGTACTGTAGTGTAAAACCACAGGCCATACAGGGTAACAGTACTGTAGTAAACCACAGGCCATACAGGGTAACAGTACTGTAGTGTAAACCGGGCCATACAGGGTAACAGTACTGTAGTGTAAACCAGGCCATACAGGGTAACAGTACTGTAGTGTAAAACCACAGGCCATACAGGGTAACAGTACTGTAGTGTAAACCACAGGCCATACAGGGTAACAGTACTGTAGTGTAAACCAGGCCATACAGGTAACAGTACTGTAGTGTAAACCAGGTCATACAGGGTAACAGTACTGTAGTGTAAACCAGGTCATACAGGTAACAGTACTGTAGTGTAAACCAGGCCATACAGGGACACAGTACTGTAGTGTAAACCAGGCCATACAGGGTAGTAGTACATCTGGTGTCTCAGTTCTGTAGTGTAAACCAGGCCATACAGGGTAACAGTACTATAGTGTAAACCAGGCCATACAGGGTCACAGTACTGTAGTGTAAACCAGGCAATACAGGGTAGCAGTACATCTGGTGTCTGAGTTCTGTAGTGTAAACCGGGCCATACAGGGTAACAGTACTGTAGTGTAAACCAGGCCATACAGGGTAACAGTACTGTAGTGTAAACCACAGGCCATACAGGGTAACAGTACTGTAGTGTAAACCACAGGCCATACAGGGTAACAGTACTGTAAACCGGGCCATACAGGGTAACAGTACTGTAGTGTAAACCAGGTCATACGGTAACAGTACTGTAGTGTAAACCAGGTCATACAGGGTAACAGTACTGTAGTGTAAACCAGGTCATACAGGGTAACAGTACTGTAGTGTAAACCAGGCCATACAGGGTAACAGTACTGTAGTGTAAACCAGGTCATACAGGGTAACAGTACTGTAGTAAACCAGGCCATACAGGGTAACAGTACTGTAGTGTAAACCAGGCCATACAGGGTAACAGTACTGTAGTGTAAACCACAGGCCATACAGGGTGACAGTACTGTAGTGTAAACCAGGCCATACAGGGTAACAGTACTGTAGTGTAAACCAGGCCATACAGGGTAACAGTACTGTAGTGTAAACCACAGGCCATACAGGGTGACAGTACTGGTGTAAACAGGGCCATACAGGGTAAAAGTACTGTAGTGTAAACCACAGGCCATACAGGGTAACAATACTGTAGTGTAAACCAGGTCATACAGGGTGACAGTACTGTAGTGTAAACCAGGCCATACAGGGTGACAGTACTGTAGTGTAAACCAGGTAATACAGGGTAACAGTACTGTAGTGTAAACCAGGGTAACAGTACTGTAGTGTAAACCACAGGTCATACAGGGTAACAGTACTGTAGTGTAAACCACAGGCCATACAGGGTAACAGTACTGTTGTGTAAACCACAGGTCATACAGGGTAACAGTACTGTAGTGTAAACCAGGCCATACAGGGTAACAGTACTGTAGTGTAAACCAGGTAATACAGGGTAACAGTACTGTAGTGTAAACCAGGCCATACAGGGTAACATTACTGCAGTGTAAACCAGGTCATACAGGGTAACAATACTGTAAACCGGGCCATACAGGGTAACAGTACTGTAGTGTAAACCAGGCCATACAGGGTAACAGTACTGTAGTGTAAACCAGGCCATACAGGGTAACAGTACTGTAAGTGTAAACCACAGGCCATACAGGGTGACAGTACTGTAGTGTAAACCGGGCCATACAGGGTAAAAGTACTGTAGTGTAAAACCACAGGCCATACAGGGTAACAGTACTGTAGTGTAAACCAGGCCATACAGGGTAACAGTACTGTAGTGTAAACCAGGGGTAATACAGGGTAACAGTACTGTAGTGTAAACCAGGGTAACAGTACTGTAGTGTAAACCACGGGCCATACAGGGTAACAGTACTGTAGTGCAAACCACAGGTCATACAGGGTAACAGTACTGTAGTGTAAACCAGGCCATACAGGGTAACAGTACTTCGTAGTGTAAACCAGAACATACAGGGTAACAGTACCAGTGTAAACCAGGTCATACAGGGTAACAGTACTGTAGTGTAAACCAGGTCATACAGGGTAACAGTACTGTAGTGTAAACCAGGTCACAGGGTAACAGTACTGTAGTGTAAACCAGGCCATACAGGGTCACAATACTGCTTAGTGTAAACCAGGCCATACAGGGTAGTACATCTGGTGTCTGAGTTCTGTAGTGTAAACCGGGCCATACAGGGTAACAGTATTGTAGTGTAAACCACAGGCCATACAGGGTAACAGTACTGTAGTGTAAACCAGGCCATACAGGGTAACAGTACTGTAGTGTAAACCACAGGCCATACAGGGTAACAGTACTGTAGTGTAAACACAGGCCATACAGGGTAACAGTACTGTAGTGTAAACCAGGCCATACAGGGTAACATTACTGTAGTGTAAACCACAGGCCATACAGGGTAACAGTACTGTAAACCGGGCCATACAGGGTAACAGTACTGTAGTGTAAACCAGGTCATACAGGGTAACAGTACTGTAGTGTAAACCAGGTCACAGGGTAACAGTACTGTAGTGTAAACCAGGTCATACAGGGTAACAGTACTGTAGTGTGTAAACCAGGCCATACAGGGTAACAGTACTGTAGTGTAAACCAGGCCATACAGTAACAGTACTGTAGTGTAAACCAGGCCATACAGGGTAACAGTACTGTAGTGTAAACCACAGGCCATACAGGGTAACAGTACTGTAGTGTAAACCGGGCCATACAGGGTAACAGTACTGTAGTGTAAACCAGGCCATACAGGGTAACAGTATTGTAGTGTAAACCACAGGCCATACAGGGTAACAGTACTGTAGTGTAAACCACAGGCCATACAGGGTAACAGTACTGTAGTGTAAACCAGGCCATACAGGGTAACAGTACTGTAGTGTAAACCAGGTCATACCGGTAACAGTACTGTAGTGTAAACCAGGTCATACAGGGTAACAGTACTGTAGTGTAAACCAGGCCATACAGAGGTCACAGTACTGTAGTGTAAACCAGGCCATACAGGGTAGTAGTACATCTGGTGTCTCAGTTCTGTAGTGTAAACCAGGCCATACAGGGTAACAGTACTATAGTGTAAACCAGGCCATACAGGGTCACAGTACTGTAGTGTAAACCAGGCAATACAGGGTAGCAGTACATCTGGTGTCTGAGTTCTGTAGTGTAAACCGGGCCATACAGGTAACAGTACTGTAGTGTAAACCAGGCCATACAGGGTAACAGTACTGTAGTGTAAACCACAGGCCATACAGGGTAACAGTACTGTAGTGTAAACCACAGGCCATACAGGGTAACAGTACTGTAAACGGGCCATACAGGGTAACAGTACTGTAGTGTAAACCAGGTCATGCGGGGTAAACAGTACTGTAGTGTAAACCAGGTCATACAGGGTAACAGTAGTGCCATACAAACCAGGTCAGGTCACAGGGTAACAGTACTGTAGTGTAAACCAGGTCATACAGGGTAACAGTACTGTAGTGTAAACCAGGTCATACAGGGTAAACAGTACTGTAGTGTAAACCAGGCCATACAGGGTAACAGTACTGTAGTGTAAACCACAGGGTAACAGTACTGCTAGTGAAGCCACAGGCCATAGGGTAACAGTACTGTAGTGTAAACCACAGGCCATACAGGGTAACAGTACTGCAGTGTAAACCACAGGCCATACAGGGTAACAGTACTGTAGTGTAAACCAGGCCATACAGGGTAACAGTACTGTAGTGTAAACCACAGGCCATACAGGGTAACAGTACTGTAGTGTAAACCACAGGCCATACAGGTAACAGTACTGTAGTGTAAACCAGGCCATACAGGGTAACAGTACTGTAGTGTAAACCACAGGCCATACAGGGTAACAGTACTGTAGTGTAAACCACAGGCCATACAGGGTAACAGTACTGTAGTGTAAACCAGGCCATACAGGGTAACATTACTGTAGTGTAAACCACAGGCCATACAGGGTAACAGTACTGTAAACCGGGCCATACAGGGTAACAGTACTGTAGTGTAAACCAGGTCATACAGGGTAACAGTACTGTAGTGTAAACCAGGTCATACAGGGTAACAGTACTGTAGTGTAAACCAGGTCATACAGGGTAACAGTACTGTAGTGTAAACCAGGCCATACAGGGTAACAGTACTGTAGTGTAAACCAGGCCATACAGGGTAACAGTACTGTAGTGTAAACCAGGCCATACAGGGTAACAGTACTGTAGTGTAAACCACAGGCCATACAGGGTAACAGTACTGTAGTGTAAACCCGGGCCATACAGGGTAACAGTACTGTAGTGTAAACCGGGCCATACAGGGTAACAGTACTGTAGTGTAAACCAGGCCATACAGGGTAACAGTATTGTAGTGTAAACCACAGGCCATACAGGGTAACAGTACTGTAGTGTAAACCACAGGCCCATACAGGGTAACAGTCACTGTAGTGTAAACCAGGCCATACAGGGTAACAGTACTGTAGTGTAAACCAGGTCATACAGGGTAACAGTACTGTAGTGTAAACCAGGTCATACAGGGTAACAGTACTGTAGTGTAAACCAGGCCATACAGGGTCACAGTACTGTAGTGTAAACCAGGCCATACAGGGTAGTAGTACATCTGGTGTCTCAGTTCTGTAGTGTAAACCAGGCCATACAGGGTAACAGTACTATAGTGTAAACCAGGCCATACAGGGTCACAGTACTGTAGTGTAAACCAGGCAATACAGGGTAGCAGTACATCTGGTGTCTGAGTTCTGTAGTGTAAACCGGGCCATACAGGGTAACAGTACTGTAGTGTAAACCAGGCCATACAGGGTAACAGTACTGTAGTGTAAACCACAGGCAACATACAGGGTAACAGTACTGTAGTGTAAACCAGGCCATACAGGGTAACAGTACTGTAAACCGGGCCATACAGGGTAACAGTACTGTAGTGTAAACCAGGTCATACGGGGTAACAGTACTGTAGTGTAAAACCAGGTCATACAGGGTAACAGTACTGTAGTGTAAACCAGGTCATACAGGGTAACAGTACTGTAGTGTAAACCAGGCCATACAGGGTAACAGTACTGTAGTGTAAACCAGGCCATACAGGGTAACAGTACTGTAGTGTAAACCACAGGCCATACAGGGTAACAGTACTGTAGTGTAAACCACAGGCCATATAGGGTAACAGTACTGTAGTGTAAACCAGGCCATACAGGGTAACAGTACTGTAGTGTAAACCAGGCCATACAGGGTAACAGTACTGTAGTGTAAACCAGGCCATACAGGGTAACAGTACTGTAGTGTAAACCACAGGCCATACAGGGTAACAGTACTGTAGTGTAAACCACAGGCCATACAGGGTGACAGTACTGTAGTGTAAACCAGGCCATACAGGGTAACAGTACTGTAGTGTAAACCAGGCCATACAGGGTAACAGTACTGTAGTGTAAACCACAGGCCATACAGGGTGACAGTACTGTAGTGTAAACAGGGCCATACAGGGTAAAAGTACTGTAGTGTAAACCACAGGCCATACAGGGTAACAATACTGTAGTGTAAACCAGGTCATACAGGGTGACAGTACTGTAGTGTAAACCAGGCCATACAGGGTGACAGTACTGTAGTGTAAACCAGGTAATACAGGGTAACAGTACTGTAGTGTAAACCAGGGTAACAGTACTGTAGTGTAAACCACAGGTCATACAGGGTAACAGTACTGTAGTGTAAACCACAGGCCATACAGGGTAACAGTACTGTTGTGTAAACCACAGGTCATACAGGGTAACAGTACTGTAGTGTAAACCAGGCCATACAGGGTAACAGTACTGTAGTGTAAACCAGGTAATACAGGGTAACAGTACTGTAGTGTAAACCAGGCCATACAGGGTAACATTACTGTAGTGTAAACCAGGTCATACAGGGTAACAATACTGTAAATCGGGCCATACAGGGTAACAGTACTGTAGTGTAAACCAGGCCATACAGGGTAACAGTACTGTAGTGTAAACCAGGCCATACAGGGTAACAGTACTGTAGTGTAAACCACAGGCCATACAGGGTGACAGTACTGTAGTGTAAACCGGGCCATACAGGGTAAAAGTACTGTAGTGTAAACCACAGGCCATACAGGGTAACAGTACTGTAGTGTAAACCAGGCCATACAGGTAACAGTACTGTAGTGTAAACCAGGTAATACAGGGTAACAGTACTGTAGTGTAAACCAGGGTAACAGTACTGTAGTGTAAACCAGGCCATACAGGGTAACAGTACTGTAGTGTAAACCACAGGCCATACAGGGTGACAGTACTGTAGTAAACCGGGCCATACAGGGTAAAAAGTACTGTAGTGTAAACCACAGGCCATACAGGGTAACAGTACTGTAGTGTAAACCAGGCCATACAGGGTAACAGTACTGTAGTGTAAACCAGGTCATACAGGGTAACAGTACTGTAGTGTAAACCAGGCCATACAGGGTCACAATACTGTAGTGTAAACCAGGCCATACAGGGTAGCAGTACATCTGGTGTCTGAGTTCTGTAGTGTAAACCGGGCCATACAGGGTAACAGTATTGTAGTGTAAACCACAGGCCATACAGGGTAACAGTACTGTAGTGTAAACCAGGCCATACAGGGTAACAGTACTGTAGTGTAAACCACAGGCCATACAGGGTAACAGTACTGTAGTGTAAACCACAGGCCATACAGGGTAACAGTACTGTAGTGTAAACCAGGCCATACAGGGTAACATTACTGTAGTGTAAACCACAGGCCATACAGGGTAACAGTACTGTAGTGTAAACCAGGTCATACAGGGTAACAGTACTGTAGTGTAAACCAGGTCATACAGGGTAACAGTACTGTAGTGTAAACCAGGCCATACAGGGTAACAGTACTGTAGTGTAAACCAGGCCATACAGGGTAACAGTACTGTAGTGTAAACCACAGGCCATACAGGGTAACAGTACTGTAGTGTAAACCACAGGCCATACAGGGTAACAGTACTGTAGTGTAAACCGGGCCATACAGGGTAACAGTACTGTAGTGTAAACCAGGCCATACAGGGTAACAGTACTGTAGTGTAAACCACAGGCCATACAGGGTAACAGTACTGTAGTGTAAACCACAGGCCATACAGGGTAACAGTACTGTAGTGTAAACCAGGCCATACAGGGTAACAGTACTGTAGTGTAAACCAGGTCATACAGGGTAACAGTACTGTAGTGTAAACCAGGTCATACAGGGTAACAGTACTGTAGTGCAAACCAGGCCATACAGGGTCACAGTACTGTAGTGTAAACCAGGCCATACAGGGTAGTAGTACATCTGGTGTCTCAGTTCTGTAGTGTAAACCAGGCCATACAGGGTAACAGTACTATAGTGTAAACCAGGCCATACAGGGTCACAGTACTGTAGTGTAAACCAGGCAATACAGGGTAGCAGTACATCTGGTGTCTGAGTTCTGTAGTGTAAACCGGGCCATACAGGGTAACAGTACTGTAGTGTAAACCAGGCCATACAGGGTAACAGTACTGTAGTGTAAACCACAGGCCATACAGGGTAACAGTACTGTAGTGTAAACCACAGGCCATACAGGGTAACAGTACTGTAAACCGGGCCATACAGGGTAACAGTACTGTAGTGTAAACCAGGTCATACGGGGTAACAGTACTGTAGTGTAAACCAGGTCATACAGGGTAACAGTACTGTAGTGTAAACCAGGTCATACAGGGTAACAGTACTGTAGTGTAAACCAGGCCATACAGGGTAACAGTACTGTAGTGTAAACCAGGCCATACAGGGTAACAGTACTGTAGTGTAAACCAGGCCATACAGGGTAACAGTACTGTAGTGTAAACCAGGCCATACAGGGTAACAGTACTGTAGTGTAAACCAGGCCATACAGGCTAACAGTACTGTAGTGTAAACCACAGGCCATACAGGGTGACAGTACTGTAGTGTAAACCAGGCCATACAGGGTAACAGTACTGTAGTGTAAACCAGGCCATACAGGGTAACAGTACTGTAGTGTAAACCACAGGCCATACAGGGTGACAGTACTGTAGTGTAAACAGGGCCATACAGGGTAAAAAGTACTGTAGTGTAAACCACAGGCCATACAGGGTAACAATACTGTAGTGTAAACCAGGTCATACAGGGTGACAGTACTGTAGTGTAAACCAGGCCATACAGGGTGACAGTACTGTAGTGTAAACCAGGTAATACAGGGTAACAGTACTGTAGTAAAGCCCAGGGTAACAGTACTGTAGTGTAAACCACAGGTCATACAGGGTAACAGTACTGTAGTGTAAACCACAGGCCATACAGGGTAACAGTACTGTTGTGTAAACCACAGGTCATACAGGGTAACAGTACTGTAGTGTAAACCAGGCCATACAGGGTAACAGTACTGTAGTGTAAACCAGGTAATACAGGGTAACAGTACTGTAGTGTAAACCAGGCCATACAGGGTAACATTACTGTAGTGTAAACCAGGTCATACAGGGTAACAATACTGTAAACCGGGCCATACAGGGTAACAGTACTGTAGTGTAAACCAGGCCATACAGGGTAACAGTACTGTAGTGTAAACCAGGCCATACAGGGTAACAGTACTGTAGTGTAAACCACAGGCCATACAGGGTGACAGTACTGTAGTGTAAACCGGGCCATACAGGGTAAAAGTACTGTAGTGTAAACCACAGGCCATACAGGGTAACAGTACTGTAGTGTAAACCAGGCCATACAGGGTAACAGTACTGTAGTGTAAACCAGGTAATACAGGTAACAGTACTGTAGTGTAAACCAGGGTAACAGTACTGTAGTGTAAACCACGGGCCATACAGGGTAACAGTACTGTAGTGCAAACCACAGGTCATACAGGGTAACAGTACTGTAGTGTAAACCAGGCCATACAGGGTAACAGTACTGTAGTGTAAACCAGAACATACAGGGTAACAGTACTGTAGTGTAAACCAGGTCATACAGGGTAACAGTACTGTAGTGTAAACCAGGTCATACAGGGTAACAGTACTGTAGTGTAAACCAGGTCATACAGGGTAACAGTACTGTAGTGTAAACCAGGCCATACAGGGTCACAATACTGTAGTGTAAACCAGGCCATACAGGGTAGCAGTACATCTGGTGTCTGAGTTCTGTAGTGTAAACCGGGCCATACAGGGTAACAGTATTGTAGTGTAAACCACAGGCCATACAGGGTAACAGTACTGTAGTGTAAACCAGGCCATACAGGGTAACAGTACTGTAGTGTAAACCACAGGCCATACAGGGTAACAGTACTGTAGTGTAAACCACAGGCCATACAGGGTAACAGTACTGTAGTGTAAACCAGGCCATACAGGGTAACATTACTGTAGTGTAAACCACAGGCCATACAGGGTAACAGTACTGTAAACCGGGCCATACAGGGTAACAGTACTGTAGTGTAAACCAGGTCATACAGGGTAACAGTACTGTAGTGTAAACCCAGGTCATACAGGGTAACAGTACTGTAGTGTAAACCAGTCATACAGGGTAACAGTACTGTAATGTAAACCAGGCCATACAGGGTAACAGTACTGTAGTGTAAACCAGGCCATACAGGGTAACAGTACTGTAGTGTAAACCAGGCCATACAGGGTAACAGTACTGTAGTGTAAACCACAGGCCATACAGGGTAACAGTACTGTAGTGTAAACCGGGCCATACAGGGTAACAGTACTGTAGTGTAAACCAGGCCATACAGGGTAACAGTATTGTAGTGTAAACCACAGGCCATACAGGGTAACAGTACTGTAGTGTAAACCACAGGCCATACAGAGTAACAGTACTGTAGTGTAAACCAGGCCATACAGGGTAACAGTACTGTAGTGTAAACCAGGTCATACCGGGTAACAGTACTGTAGTGTAAACCAGGTCATACAGGGTAACAGTACTGTAGTGTAAACCAGGCCATACAGGGTCACAGTACTGTAGTGTAAACCAGGCCATACAGGGTAGTAGTACATCTGGTGTCTCAGTTCTGTAGTGTAAACCAGGCCATACAGGGTAACAGTACTATAGTGTAAACCAGGCCATACAGGGTCACAGTACTGTAGTGTAAACCAGGCAATACAGGGTAGCAGTACATCTGGTGTCTGAGTTCTGTAGTGTAAACCGGGCCATACAGGGTACTGTAGTGTAAACCAGGCCATACTGTAGTGTAAACCACAGGCCATACAGGGTAACAGTACTGTAGTGTAAACCACAGGCCATACAGGGTAACAGTACTGTAAACCGGGCCATACAGGGTAACAGTACTGTAGTGTAAACCAGGTCATACGGGGTAACAGTACTGTAGTGTAAACCAGGTCATACAGGGTAACAGTACTGTAGTGTAAACCAGGTCATACAGGGTAACAGTACTGTAGTGTAAACCAGGCCATACAGGGTAACAGTACTGTAGTGTAAACCAGGCCATACAGGGTAACAGTACTGTAATGTAAACCACAGGCCATACAGGGTAACAGTACTGTAGTGTAAACCACAGGCCATACAGGGTAACAGTACTGTAGTGTAAACCACAGGCCATACAGGGTAACAGTACTGTAGTGTAAACCAGGCCATACAGGGTAACAGTACTGTAGTGTAAACCACAGGCCATACAGGGTAACAGTACTGTAGTGTAAACCACAGGCCATACAGGCAACAGTACTGTAGTGTAAACCAGGCCATACAGGGTAACAGTACTGTAGTGTAAACCACAGGCCATACAGGGTAACAGTACTGTAGTGTAAACCACAGGCCATACAGGGTAACAGTACTGTAGTGTAAACCAGGCCATACAGGGTAACATTACTGTAGTGTAAACCACAGGCCATACAGGGTAACAGTACTGTAAACCGGGCCATACAGGGTAACAGTACTGTAGTGTAAACCAGGTCTGGGGTAACAGTACTGTAGTGTAAACCAGGTCATACAGGGTAACAGTACTGTAGTGTAAACCAGGTCATACAGGGTAACAGTACTGTAGTGTAAACCAGGCCATACAGGGGTAACAGTACTGTAGTGTAAACCAGGCCATACAGGGTAACAGTACTGTAGTGTAAACCACAGGCCATACAGGGTAACAGTACTGTAGTGTAAACCACAGGCCATACAGGGTAACAGTACTGTAGTGTAAACCACAGGCCATACAGGGTAACAGTACTGTAGTGTAAACCGGGCCATACAGGGTAACAGTACTGTAGTGTAAACCAGGCCATACAGGGTAACAGTATTGTAGTGTAAACCACAGGCCATACAGGGTAACAGTACTGTAGTGTAAACCACAGGCCATACAGGGTAACAGTACTGTAGTGTAAACCAGGCCATACAGGGTAACAGTACTGTAGTGTAAACCAGGTCATACCGGGTAACAGTACTGTAGTGTAAACCAGGTCATACAGGGTAACAGTACTGTAGTGTAAACCAGGCCATACAGGGTCACAGTACTGTAGTGTAAACCAGGCCATACAGGGTAGTAGTACATCTGGTGTCTCAGTTCTGTAGTGTAAACCAGGCCAGCAGGGTAACAGTACTATAGTGTAAACCAGGCCATACAGGGTCTGACAGTACTGTAGTGTAAACCAGGCAATACAGGGTAGCAGTACATCTGGTGTCTGGAGTTCTGTAGTGTAAACCGGGCCATACAGGGTAACAGTACTGTAGTGTAAACCAGGCCATACAGGGTAACAGTACTGTAGTGTAAACCACAGGCCATACAGGGTAACAGTACTGTAGTGTAAACCACAGGCCATACAGGGTAACAGTACTGTAAACCGGGCCATACAGGGTAACAGTACTGTAGTGTAAACCAGGTCATACGGGGTAACAGTTCTGTAGTGTAAACCAGGTCATACAGGGTAACAGTACTGTAGTGTAAACCAGGTCATACAGGGTAACAGTACTGTAGTGTAAACCAGGCCATACAGGGTAACAGTACTGTAGTGTAAACCAGGCCATACAGGGTAACAGTACTGTAGTGTAAACCACAGGCCATACAGGGTAACAGTACTGTAGTGTAAACCACAGGCCATACAGGGTAACAGTACTGTAGTGTAAACCACAGGCCATACAGGGTAACAGTACTGTAGTGTAAACCAGGCCATACAGGGTAACAGTACTGTAGTGTAAACCACAGGCCATACAGGGTAACAGTACTGTAGTGTAAACCACAGGCCATACAGGGTAACAGTACTGTAGTGTAAACCAGGCCATACAGGGTAACAGTACTGTAGTGTAAACCACAGGCCATACAGGGTAACAGTACTGTAGTGTAAACCACAGGCCATACAGGGTAACAGTACTGTAGTGTAAACCCAGGCCATACAGGGTAACATTACTGTAGTGTAAACCACAGGCCATACAGGGTAACAGTACTGTAAACCGGGCCATACAGGGTAACAGTACTGTAGTGTAAACCAGGTCATACAGGGTAACAGTACTGTAGTGTAAACCAGGTCATACAGGGTAACAGTACTGTAGTGTAAACCAGGTCATACAGGGTAACAGTACTGTAGTGTAAACCCAGGCCATACAGGGTAACAGTACTGTAGTGTAAACCAGGCCATACAGGGTAACAGTACTGTAGTGTAAACCAGGCCATACAGGGTAACAGTACTGTAGTGTAAACCACAGGCCATACAGGGTAACAGTACTGTAGTGTAAACCGGGCCATACAGGGTAACAGTACTGTAGTGTAAACCAGGCCATACAGGGTAACAGTATTGTAGTGTAAACCACAGGCCATACAGGGTAACAGTACTGTAGTGTAAACCACAGGCCATACAGGGTAACAGTACTGTAGTGTAAGCCAGGCCATACAGGGTAACAGTACTGTAGTGTAAACCAGGTCATGCGGGTAACAGTACTGTAGTGTAAACCAGGTCATACAGGGTAACAGTACTGTAGTGTAAACCAGGCCATACAGGGTCACAGTACTGTAGTGTAAACCAGGCCATACAGGGTAGTAGTACATCTGGTGTCTCAGTTCTGTAGTGTAAACCAGGCCATACAGGGTAACAGTACTATAGTGTAAACCAGGCCATACAGGGTCACAGTACTGTAGTGTAAACCAGGCAATACAGGGTAGCAGTACATCTGGTGTCTGAGTTCTGTAGTGTAAACCGGGCCATACAGGGTAACAGTACTGTAGTGTAAACCAGGCCATACAGGGTAACAGTACTGTAGTGTAAACCACAGGCCATACAGGGTAACAGTACTGTAGTGTAAACCACAGGCCATACAGGGTAACAGTACTGTAAACCGGGCCATACAGGGTAACAGTACTGTAGTGTAAACCAGGTCATACGGGGTAACAGTACTGTAGTGTAAACCAGGTCATACAGGGTAACAGTACTGTAGTGTAAACCAGGTCATACAGGGTAACAGTACTGTAGTGTAAACCAGGCCATACAGGGTAACAGTACTGTAGTGTAAACCAGGCCATACAGGGTAACAGTACTGTAGTGTAAACCACAGGCCATACAGGGTAACAGTACTGTAGTGTAAACCACAGGCCATACAGGGTAACAGTACTGTAGTGTAAACCACAGGCCATACAGGGTAACAGTACTGTAGTGTAAACCAGGCCATACAGGGTAACAGTACTGTAGTGTAAACCACAGGCCATACAGGGTAACAGTACTGTAGTGTAAACCACAGGCCATACAGGGTAACAGTACTGTAGTGTAAACCACAGGCCATACAGGGTAACAGTACTGTAGTGTAAACCAGGCCATACAGGGTAACATTACTGTAGTGTAAACCACAGGCCATACAGGGTAACAGTACTGTAAACCCGGGCCATACAGGGTAACAGTACTGTAGTGTAAACCAGGTCATACAGGGTAACAGTACTGTAGTGTAAACCAGGTCATACAGGGTAACAGTACTGTAGTGTAAACCAGGTGATACAGGGTAAAGGTACTGTAGTGTAAACCAGGCCATACAGGGTAACAGTACTGTAGTGTAAACCACAGGCCATACAGGGTAACAGTACTGTAGTGTAAACCAGGCCATACAGGGTCACAGTACTGTAGTGTATACCAGGACATACAGGGTAGCAGTACATCTGGTGTCTCAGTTCTGTAGTGTAAACCGGGCCATACAGGGTAACAGTACTGTAGTGTAAACCAGGCCATACAGGGTAACAGTACTGTATTTTAAACCACAGGCCATACAGGGTAACAGCACTGTAGTGTAAACCAGGCCATACAGGGTAACAGTACTGTAGTGTAAACCAGGTCATACAGGGTAACAGTACTGTAGTGTAAACCAGGTCATACAGGGTAACAGTACTGTAGTGTAAACCAGGCCATACAGGGTCACAGTACTGTAGTGTAAACCAGGCCATACAGGGTAGTAGTACATCTGGTGTCTCAGTTCTGTAGTGTAAACCAGGCCATACAGGGTAACAGTACTGTAGTGTAAACCAGGCCATACAGGGTAACAGTACTGTAGTGTAAACCAGGCCATACAGGGTAACAGTACTGTAGTGTAAACCACAGGCCATACAGGGTAACAGTACTGTAGTGTAAACCACAGGCCATACAGGGTAACAGTACTGTTGTGTAAACCAGGCCATACAGGGTAACAGTACTGTTGTGTAAACCAGGCCATATAGGGTAACAGTACTGTAGTGTAAACCAGGCCATACAGGGTAACAGTACTGTAGTGTAAACCAGGCCATACAGGGTAACAGTACTGTAGTGTAAACCACAGGCCATACAGGGTGACAGTACTGTAGTGTAAACCGGGCCATACAGGGTAACAGTACTGTAGTGTAAACCACAGGCCATACAGGGTAACAGTACTGTAGTGTAAACCAGGTCATACAGGGTAACAGTACTGTAGTGTAAACCAGGTAATACAGGGTAACAGTACTGTAGTGTAAACCAGGGTAACAGTTCTGTAGTGTAAACCACAGGTCATACAGGGTAACAGTACTGTAGTGTAAACCAGGCCATACAGGGTAACAGTCAGTCACCCAGTCAGTCACTTAGTCAGTCACCCAGTCAGTCACTTAGTCAGTCACTTAGTCAGTCACTTAGTCACCCAGTCAGTCAGTCACTCAGTCAGTCACTTAGTCAGTCACTTAGTCACCCAGTCAGTCAGTCAGTCAGTCATTAGTCACCCAGTCAGTCACTTAGTCACCCAGTCAGTCACTTAGTCACCCAGTCAGTCACTTAGTCACCCAGTCAGTCAGTCAGTCAGTCACTTAGTCAGTCAGTCACCCAGTCAGTCAGTCAGTCAGTCACTTAGTCACCCAGTCAGTCAGTCAGTCAGTCACTTAGTCAGTCAGTCACCCAGTAACACAAGCAGATGTGTGTGTTCTTCTCACATGCTGGTCATGCAGCAGCATTGAGGTAGACAGCCCATCAGCATCAGTGATTTTCAATGAAAATACCACATTCAACAAGTAATAATACACACAGCCACTCATCCTACAAGGCTGAGGCAGTCAGGCTAAACACACAGCCACTCATCCTACAAGGCTGAGGCAGTCAGGCTAAACACACAGCCACTCATCCTACAAGGCTGAGGCAGTCAGGCTAAACACACAGCCACTCATCCTACAAGGCTGAGGCAGTCAGGCTAAACACACAGCCACTCATCCTACAAGGCTGAGGCAGTCAGGCTAAACACACAGCCACTCATCCTACAAGGCTGAGGCAGTCAGGCTAAAAACACACACCCACTCATCCTACAAGGCTGAGGCAGTCAGGCTAAACACACAGCCACTCATCCTACAAGGCTGAGGCAGTCAGGCTAAACACACAGCCACTCATCCTACAAGGCTGAGGCAGTCAGGCTAGACACACAGCCACTCATCCTACAAGGCTGAAGCAGTCAGGCGAAAAACACACAGCCACTCATCCTACAAGGCTGAGGCAGTCAGGCTAAACACACAGCCACTCATCCTACAAGGCTGAGGCAGTCAGGCTAAAACACACACCCACTCATCCTACAAGGCTGAGGCAGTCAGGCTAAACACACAGCCACTCATCCTACAAGGCTGAGGCAGTCAGGCTAAACACACAGCCACTCATCCTACAAGGCTGAGGCAGTCAGGCTAGACACACAGCCACTCATCCTACAAGGCTGAGGCAGTCAGGATAAACACACAGCCACTCATCCTACAAGGCTAAAGCAGTCAGGCTAAACACACAGCCACTCATCCTACAAGGCTGAGGCAGTCAGGCTAGACACACAGCCACTCATCCTACAAGGCTGAAGCAGTCAGGCGAAAACACACAGCCACTCATCCTACAAGGCTGAGGCAGTCAGGCTAAACACACAGCACCTCATCCTACAAGGCTGAGGCAGTCAGGCTAAACACACAGCACCTCATCCTACAAGGCTGAGGCAGTCAGGATAAACACACAGCACCTCACCCTACAAGGCTGAGGCAGTCAGGCTAAACACACAGCACCTCATCCAACAAGGCTGAGGCAGTCAGGATAAACACACAGCACCTCACCCTACAAGGCTGAGGCAGTCAGGCTAAACACACAGCACCTCATCCAACAAGGCTGAGGCAGTCAGGATAAACACACAGCACCTCAGTCACTTAACATCAACACTTTGTTTCTCCAGATAATTGAAGGTAGACTCTGCAAAGGAACATCATCATACACAGCGGGGTCACTTCCTGCTTAAAGTCACACCGCCGGGTCACTTCCTGCTTAAAGTCAGACTTCAACAACAACACAATTCCTATGTGAGGGGGAATATAAACAAGAGTATCAGTGTTAAGTGCAAAAACTCACTAACCCTGTTTGTTAATACTCAAAGATATTTGTATCACATTGATAAAACATAATCAGAGGGCAACATACCAGAGCATTTTTTAATATATATTTTTTCCTTTATTTAACTAGGCAAGTGAGTTAAGAACAAATTCTTATTTTCAATAACGGCCTAGGAACAGTGGGTTAACTGCCAGAACGACAGATTTGTACCTTGTCAGCTCGGGGGTTTGAACTTGCAACCTTCCAAATCAAATTCCCAAATCAAATTTATTTGTCACATACACATGGTTAGCAGATGTTAATGCGAGTGTAGCGAAATGCTTGTGAAAACGGTTACTAGTCCAACGCTCTAACCACTAGGCTACCCTCCCGCCATCATGATGTCATGATATTATAACAATGCATATTCATGACTGATCAGAACATTATTGGCATAAAATAAGCATTAGAAACATTCTCCACATGTGTTGCACACAGAATGTGGACACGCTGTCTACTTGACCAGGAAGCACATGTGTTGCACACAGAATGTGGACACGCTGTCTACTTGACCAGGAAGCACATGTGTTGCACACAGAATGTGGACACGCTGTCTACTTGACCAGGAAGCACATGTGTTGCACACAGAATGTGGACACGCTGTCTACTTGACCAGGAAGGACATGTGTTGCACACAGAATGTGGACACGCTGTCTACTTGACCAGGCAGGACATGTGTTGCACACAGAATGTGGACACGCTGTCTACTTGACCAGGAAGGACATGTGTTGCACACAGAATGTGGACACGCTGTCTACTTGACCAGGCAGGACATGTGTTCCACACAGAATGTGGACACGCTGTCGATTTAACCAGGCAGGACATGCGTTCCAGGAAACCATGTCAATGCATGGCCTTTAAAAACGGACTCAGCGATGATCTTCAAGTGGTGTTGGAGGCCTCACCTCTCACTTTGAACAAAACGATGTGTCACAGACCAGCTGTACCTCACTGCTAAAGCTTGGTCTTAGTTGAGCCAGACGGGCTGACCGTACTGGTACAGCTAAAGCTTGGTCTTAGTTGAGCCAGACGGGCTGACCATACTGGTACTGCTTAAAGCTTGGTCTTAGTTGAGCCAGACGGGCTGACCGTACTGGTACTGCTAAAGCTTGGTCTTAGTTGAGCCAGACGGGCTGACCGTACTGGTACAGCTAAAGCTTGGTCTTAGTTGAGCCAGACGGGCTGACCGTACTGGTACAGCTAAAGCTTTGTCTTAGTTGAGCCAGACGGGCTGACCGTACTGGTACAGCTAAAGCTTGGTCTTAGTTGAGCCAGACGGGCTGACCGTACTGGTACAGCTAAAGCTTGGTCTTAGTTGAGCCAGACGGGCTGACCGTACTGGTACTGCTAAAGCTTGGTCTTAGTTGAGCCAGACGGGCTGACCGTACTGGTACTGCTAAAGCTTTGTCTTAGTTGAGCCAGACGGGCTGACCGTACTGGTACTGCTAAAGCTTGGTCTTAGTTGAGCCAGACGGGCTGACCTCACTGCTAAAGCTTGGTCTTAGTTGAGCCAGACGGGCTGACCGTACTGGTACAGCTAAAGCTTGGTCTTAGTTGAGCCAGACGGGCTGACCGTACTGGTACTGCTAAAGCTTGGTCTTAGTTGAGCCAGACGGGCTGACCGTACTGGTACTGCTAAAGCTTGGTCTTAGTTGAGCCAGACGGGCTGACCGTACTGGTACAGCTAAAGCTTGGTCTTAGTTGAGCCAGACGGGCTGACCGTACTGGTACAGCTAAAGCTTTGTCTTAGTTGAGCCAGACGGGCTGACCGTACTGGTACAGCTAAAGCTTGGTCTTATTTGAGCCAGACGGGCTGACCGTACTGGTACAGCTAAAGCTTGGTCTTAGTTGAGCCAGACGGGCTGACCGTACTGGTACTGCTAAAGCTTGGTCTTAGTTGAGCCAGACGGGCTGACCGTACTGGTACTGCTAACGCTTTGTCTTAGTTGAGCCAGACGGGCTGACCGTACTGGTACTGCTAAAGCTTGGTCTTAGTTGAGCCAGACGGGCTGACCTCACTGCTAAAGCTTGGTCTTAGTTGAGCCAGACGGGCTGACCGTACTGGTACTGCTAAAGCTTGGTCTTAGTTGAGCCAGACGGGCTGACCGTACTGGTACTGCTAAAGCTTGGTCTTAGTTGAGTCAGACGGGCTGACCTCACTGCTAAAGCTTGGTCTTAGTTGAGCCAGACGGGCTGACCGTACTGGTACAGCTAAAGCTTGGTCTTAGTTGAGCCAGACGGGCTGACCGTACTGGTACTGCTAAAGCTTGGTCTTAGTTGAGCCAGACGGGCTGAGCCAGACCGTACTGGTACTGCTAAAGCTTGGTCTTAGTTGAGCCAGACTAGGCTGACCGTACTGACCGTACTGGTTAGCCAGCTAAAGCCCTTTGTTTGCTGCCTTTGTGGGCTGACCGTACTGCTAGCTTGGTGGATTGAGCCAGATGGGCTGACCGTACTGGTACAGCTAAAGCTTTGTCTTAGTTGAGCCAGACGGGCTGACCGTACTGGTACAGCTAAACTTGGTCTTAGTTGAGCCAGACGGGCTGGCCGTACTGGTACTGCTAAGCTTTGTCTTAGTTGAGCCCAGACGAAGGGCTGACCGTACTGGTACTGCTAAAGCTTGGTCTTAGTTGAGCCAGACGGGCTGACCTCACTGCTAAAGCTTGGTCTTAGTTGAGCCAGACGGGCTGACCGTACTGGTACTGCTAAAGCTTGGTCTTAGTTGAGCCAGACGGGCTGACCGTACTGGTACTGCTAAAGCTTGGTCTTAGTTGAGCCAGACGGGCTGACCGTACTGGTACAGCTAAAGCTTGGTCTTAGTTGAGCCAGACGGGCTGACCGTACTGGTACAGCTAAAGCTTGGTCTTAGTTGAGCCAGACGGGCTGACCTCACTGCTAAAGCTTGGTCTTAGTTGAGCCAGACGGGCTGACCGTACTGGTACAGCTAAAGCTTGGTCTTAGTTGAGCCAGACGGGCTGACCGTACTGGTACAGCTAAAGCTTTGTCTTAGTTGAGCCAGACGGGCTGACCGTACTGGTACTGCTAAAGCTTGGTCTTAGTTGAGCCAGACGGGCTGACCGTACTGGTACTGCTAAAGCTTGGTCTTAGTTGAGCCAGACGGGCTGACCGTACTGGTACTGCCTTCTGGCAGCTTTGTCTTAGTTGAGCCAGACGGGCTGACCGTACTGGTACTGCTAAAAGCTTGGTCTTAGTTGAGCCAGACGGGCTGACCTCACTGCTAAAGCTTGGTCTTAGTTAGGCCAGGCGGGCTGACCGTACTGGTACTGCTAAAAAGCTTGGTCTTAGTTGAGCCAGACGGGCTGACCGTACTAGTGCCCTGCTAAAAGCTTGGTCTTAGTTGAGTCAAGACGGGCTGACCTCACTGCTAAAGCGGTCTTAGTTGAGCCAGACGGGCTGACCGTACTGGTACAGCTAAAGCTTGGTCTTAGTTGAGCCAGACGGGCTGCCCGTGCTGGCACTGCTAAGCTTGGTCTTAGTTGAGCCAGACGGGCTGACCGTACTGGTACTGCTACAGCTTGGTCTTAGTTGGCCAGACGGGCTGACCGTGCTGGTACAGCTAAAGCTTGGTCTTAGTTGAGCCAGATGGGCTGACCGTACTGGTACAGCTAAGCTTTGTCTTAGTTGAGCCAGACGGGCTGACCGTACTGGTACAGCTACAGCTTGGTCTTAGTTGAGCCAGACGGGCTGACCGTATGGTACTGCTAACGCTTTGTCTTAGTTGAGCCAGACGCGGGCTGACCGTACTGGTACTGCTAAAGCTTGGTCTTAGTTGAGCCAGACGGGCTGACCTCACTGCTAAAGCTTGGTCTTAGTTGAGCCAGACGGGCTGACCGTACTGGTACTGCTAAAGCTTGGTCTTAGTTGAGCCAGACGGGCTGACCGTACTGGTACTGCTAAAGCTTGGTCTTAGTTGAGCCAGACGGGCTGACCTCACTGGTCAGCTAAAGCTTGGTCTTAGTTGAGCCAGACGGGCTGACCGTGCTGAGTACAGCTAAAGCTTTGTCTTAGTTGAGCCAGACGGGCTGACCGTACTGGTACTGCTAAAGCTTGGTCTTAGTTGAGCCAGACGGGCTGACCGTACTGGTACTGCTAAAGCTTGGTCTTAGTTGAGCCAGACGGGCTGACCTCACTGCTAAAGCTTGGTCTTAGTTGAGCCAGACGGGCTGACCGTGCTGGTACAGCTACAAGCTTTGTCTTAGTTGAGCCAGACGGGCTGACCGTACTGGTACTGCTAAAGCTTGGTCTTAGTTGAGCCAGACGGGCTGACCGTACTGGTGCACGCTAAGCTTTGTCTTAGTTGAGCCAGGCGGGCTGACCGTACTGGTACAGCTAAAGCTTGGTCTTAGTTGAGCCAGACGGGCTGACCGTACTGGTACTGCTAAAGCTTGGTCTTAGTTGAGCCAGACGGGCTGACCGTACTGGTACTGCTAAAGCTTGGTCTTAGTTGAGCCAGACGGGCTGACCGTACTGGTACTGCTAACGCTTTGTCTTAGTTGAGCCAGACGGGCTGACCGTACTGGTACTGCTAAAGCTTGGTCTTAGTTGAGCCAGACGGGCTGACCTCACTGCTAAAGCTTGGTCTTAGTTGAGCCAGACGGGCTGACCGTACTGGTACTGCTAAAGCTTGGTCTTAGTTGAGCCAGACGGGCTGACCGTACTGGTACTGCTAAAGCTTGGTCTTAGTTGAGCCAGACGGGCTGACCGTACTGGTACAGCTAAAGCTTGGTCTTAGATTGAGGCCAGACGGGCTGACCGTACTGGTACAGCTAAAGCTTAGTCTTAGTTGAGCCAGACGGGCTGACCTCACTGCTAAAGCTTGGTCTTAGTTGGGCCAGACGGGCTGGCCGTACTGAAGTACAGCTAAAGCTTTGTCTTAGTTGAGCCAGACGGGCTGACCGTACTGGTACTGCTAAAAGCTTGGTCTTAGTTGAGCCAGACGGGCTGACCGTACTGGTACTGCTAAAGCTTTGGTCTTAGTTGAGCCAGGACGGGCTGACCGTACTGGTACTGCTAAAGCTTGGTCTTAGTTGAGCCAGACGGGCTGACCGTACTGGTACAGCTAAAGCTTTGTCTTAGTTGAGCCAGACGGGCTGACCGTACTGGTACTGCTAAAGCTTGGTCTTAGTTGAGCCAGACGGGCTGACTGTACTGCTAAAGCTTTGTCTTAGTTGAGCCAGACGGGCTGACCGTACTGGTACTGCTAAAGCTTGGTCTTAGTTGAGCCAGACGGGCTGACCGTACTGGTACAGCTAAAGCTTGGTCTTAGTTGAGCCAGACGGGCTGACCGTACTGGTACTGCTAAAGCTTGGTCTTAGTTGAGCCAGACGGGCTGACCGTACTGGTACTGCTAAAGCTTGGTCTTAGTTGAGCCAGACGGCTGACCGTACTGGTACTGCTAAAGCTTGGTCTTAGTTGAGCCAGACGGGTGGCCTACTGGTACAGCT
>NW_027038678.1:0-35475 GCF_034236695.1 Oncorhynchus nerka
CAACAAAACATACTAACCTGTAACCATTACCAATAACAGAGGCTACAACAAAACATGCTAACCTCTCACCATTTACCATTAACAGAGCTACAACAAAACATGCTAACCTCTCACCATTACCAATAACAGAGGATACAACAAAACATGCTAACCTCTCACCATTACCAATAACAGAGGCTACAACAAAACATGCTAACCTCTCACCATTACCAGTAACAGAGGCTACAACAAAACATACTAACCTCTCACCATTACCAATAACAGAGACTACAACAAAACATACTAACCTCTCACCCGTGCCAATAACAGAGGCTACAACAAAACATACTAACCTCTCACCATCAACCTCAAATAAAAGGTGACATTCTGTACTGTCTCCTAATATGAAACATTCTATCTCAAATCCAAAATGCTGGAGCAAAGCACCACATTTAAAACTGTGAGCTTCACTGTCCAAACACATATGGTGTGGACTATGTGTGTCTGGTAAACACATGTGGATCTGGTGAACAGTTATCACTTGTTGACCAACTACAGGAATACTGACCTCAGAGTCTCCAGTTTACAGTGGGGATTCCCCAGTCCAGCAGAGAGCAGCTTCACTCCTGAATCCTTCAGGTCATTGTTACTCAGGTCCAGCTCTCTCAGGTGTGAGGGGTTTGACCTCAGAGCTGAGACCAGAGAAGCACAGCCTTCCTCTGTGACTAGACAGCCTGACAGCCTGCAAAGAGTCAAATCATATTAAAATCACACTGATATTCTTTGGTGGTGAAAATAGTGGCAGTATATTTTTTCAACAATGTCAGATATATCAGTGTCCTGAAACCTGATATATCTATTCATAAAATAGTGTATCATCATAAAAAACGACAAATGATCAAAGTATTGCCTGCAGATAGAAACATGTATAGTACAAATATTACAGTAGATTGACCAGACCAGTTTAAAAAGCAGTATCAGTCAGAAGACAGACAGTGAGGTATCAGATTTAGATTGTATTGAGTATACAGTCTACACCATATCTATTTAGACAGTGAGGTATCAGATTTAGATTGTATTGAGTATACAGTCCACACCATATCTATTTAGACAGTGAGGTATCAGATGTAGATTGTATTGAGTATACAGTCCACACCATATCTATTTAGACTGAGTATCAGATGTAGTATCAGTCCACACCATATCTATTTAGACAGTGAGGTATCAGATGTAGATTGTATTGAGTATACAGTCCACACCATATCTATTTAGACAGTGAGGTATCAGATGTAGATTGTATTGAGTATACAGTCCACACCATATCTATTTAGACAGTGAGGAATCAGATTTAGATTGTATTGAGTATACAGTCCACACCATATCTATTTAGACAGTGAGGAATCAGATTTAGATTGTATTGAGTATACAGTCCACACCATATCTATTTAGACAGTGAGGTATCAGATTTAGATTGTATTGAGTATACAGTCCACACCATATCTATTTAGACAGTGAGGTATCAGATTTAGATTGTATTGAGTATACAGTCCACACCATATCTATTTTGACAGTGAGGTATCAGATTTAGATTGTATTGAGTATACAGTCCACACCATATCTATTTAGACAGTGAGGTATCAGATGTAGATTGTATTGAGTATACAGTCCACACCATATCTATTTAGACAGTGAGGTATCAGATTTAGATTGTATTGAGTATACAGTCCACACCATATCTATTTAGACAGTGAGGTATCAGATGTAGATTGTATTGAGTATACAGTCCACACCATATCTATTTAGACAGTGAGGTATCAGATTTAGATTGTATTGAGTATACAGTCAACACCATATCTATTTAGACAGTGAGGTATCAGATTTAGATTGTATTGAGTATACAGTCCACACCATATCTATTTAGACAGTGAGGTATCAGATTTAGATTGTTGTTACGGATACAGTTATCCTGTGTGTGTGTATCCTGTGTGTGTGTATCCTGTGTGTGTGTTTCTTTTCTCTCCTTCTCTCCTCACAGGTGAAAACCATCACTCCCCAATCAGTCAACAATCAATCATCAATCAGAAGACACACCTCCTCCTATTTCCTACCCTATCACAGTTCCTTCCCATGGTTTAAAAACCCCATCATTTGTTTGCTCTGGAGCAATCTCTAGCGCAATCTCTCTGTAAATGCCATGTGTGTAGGTCGCTGTGTTTCACTCTCGCTTTGTGTCTTAACCTCTCTTTTGTTTGAGCACCTCCATAGCACTTTGTCATCACCTGTGAGTATTGTTTTGGTTATGGTGTTTGTTTGTTTGCTGGTGGGAAAGGGAAACCAAGACAAGTCGCCCATGGGCATACACTACCCGTAGGTGAACTTTGTTAAATACACTAGTTAGAACTGGGCGGACCACCAACTGTATTTTTGGTTAGTTAGCTGTTGTTAAAGTAGGCTAGTCTAGCTTAGGGGTGTTTTTGAATACTTATTGTTTCTTTCTTGGGTCCAACTCAGCACCTTTTCCTGCTCCCCCATTACCGTGCGTTTATAAATAAACCTAGAAAGTTTGACGGTAGATTTCTGTTGTCGTGGTTATTTCGTGCATACTTTTACTTTGTCACAATAATAATTTGCATGAGTTATGTTACGGTCTCATTACCATCCCCTAGACTGTCGGGCCAAGGGATTAAGTAACAATTGTATTAGTGCTAGTCCACACCATATCTATTTAGACAGTGAGAACATCAGATTTAGAATTGTATTGAGTATACAGTCCACACCATATCTATTTTGACAGTAATCAGATTTAGTATTGAGTATACAGTCCACACCATATCTTTAGACATTTATTTGTATTGAGTATACAGTCCACACCATATCTATTTAGACAGTGAGGTATCAGATTTAGATTGTATTGAGTATACAGTCCACACCATATCTATTTAGACAGTGAGGAATCAGATTTAGATTGTATTGAGTATACAGTCACACCATATATGTTTCATATGAACATTTCAAATGTGGCTCTATACTCAACATTTTGGATTTCAGATCAAATGTTTCGTATGACACCTTTAATTTGAGGTATTTTAAGACATATGTGTTTCACTATTAAAAATGAAAACAATTTATGTTTCCAGTCTCCCCATTTGAAGAAGTCTTAAGTATTCTGAACAATTCACTCATAGTGTATTAAAATAGTCAACAATTTAGTTTTTTGTCGTAAACTCGTTGGTTGCGTTTGCAGTTTGTTTTGGTTGTGTTTTGCCCAATAATAAAATGGTGGATGATGAGTGGAGTAACTTTTCTGTCTAAGAGAGTAGATAACATGTTTCTAAACAATAATAAATTAATCCTGATGATGTCATGATTAATACAAATCATGAAAGAATCATGAATAATAATGAGTGAGAAAGTTAGAGGCTACAACAAAACATGCTAACCTCTCACCATTACCAATAACAGACTACAACAAAACATGCTAACCTCTCACCATTACCAATAACAGAGGATACAACAAAACATGCTAACCTCTCACCAATAACAGAGGATACAACAAAACATGCTAACCTCTCACCATTACCAATAACAGAGACTACAACAAAACATACTAACCTCTCACCATTACCAATAAGAGGCTCCAACAAAACATACTAACCTCTCACCATTACCAATAACAGAGGCTACAACAAAACATGCTAACCTCTCACCATTACCAATAAGAGGCTACAACAAAACATACTAACCTCTCACCATTACCAATAACAGAGGATACAACAAAACATGCTAACCTCTCAGCATTACCAATAACAGAGGCTACAACAAAACATGCTAACCTCTCACCATTACCAATAACAGACTACAACAAAACATGCTAACCTCTCACCATTACCAATAACAGAGGATACAACAAAACATGCTAACCTCTCACCAATAACAGAGGATACAACAAAACATGCTAACCTCTCACCATTACCAATAACAGAGACTACAACAAAACATACTAACCTCTCACCATTACCAATAAGAGGCTCCAACAAAACATACTAACCTCTCACCATTACCAATAACAGAGGCTACAACAAAACATGCTAACCTCTCACCATTACCAATAAGAGGCTACAACAAAACATACTAACCTCTCACCATTACCAATAACAGAGGATACAACAAAACATGCTAACCTCTCAGCATTACCAATAACAGAGGCTACAACAAAACGTGCTAACCTCTCAGCATTACCAATAACAGAGGCTACAACAAAACATGCTAACCTCTCACCATTACAATAACAGAGGCTACAACAAAACATACTAACCTCTCACCATTACCAATAACAGAGGATACAACAAAACACGCTAACCTCTCACCATAACCAATAACAGAGGCTACAACAAAACATACTAACCTCTCACCATTACCAATAAGAGGCTACAACAAAACATGCTAACCTCTCACCATTACCAATAACAGAGGCTACAACAAAACATGCTAACCTCTCACCATTACCAGTAACAGAGACTACAACAAAACATGCTAACCTCTCACCATAACCAATGACAGAGGATACAACAAAACATGCTAACCTCTCACCATTACCAATAAGAGGCTACAACAAAACATACTAACCTCTCACCATTACCAATAACAGAGGATACAACAAAACATGCTAACCTCTCAGCATTACCAATAACAGAGGCTACAACAAAACATGCTAACCTCTCACCATTACCAATAACAGAGGATACAACAAAACATGGTAAACTCTCACCATTACCAATAACAGAGGCTACAACAAAACATACTAACCTCTCACCATTACCAATAACAGAGACTACAACAAAACATACTAACCTCTCACCATTACCAATAACAGAGGCTACATCAAAACATACTCACCTCTCACCATTATCCAATAACAGGGGCTACAACAAAACATACTAACCTCTCACCATTACCAATAAGAGGCTACAACAAAACATGCTAACCTCTCACCATTACCAATAACAGAGGCTACAACAAAACATGCTAACCTCTCACCATTACCAATAACAGAGGCTACAAAAAAACATGCTAACCTCTCACCATTACCAATAACAGAGGTTACAACAAAACATGCTAACCTCTCACCATTACCAATAAGAGGCTACAACAAAACATGCTAACCTCTCACCATTACCCAATAACAGAGGCTACAACAAAACATGCTAACCTCTCACCATTACCAGTAACAGAGACTACAACAAAACATGCTAACCTCTCACCATAACCAATAACAGAGATCAACAAAACATACTAACCTCTCACCATTACCAATAACAGAGGTTACAACAAAACATGCTAACCTCTCACCATTACCAATAAGAGGCTACAACAAAACATACTAACCTCTCACCATTACCAATGACAGAGGATACAGCAAAACATGCTAACCTCTCACCATTACCAATAAGAGGCTACAACAAAACATACTAACCTCTCACTATTACCAATAACAGAGGATACAACAAAACATGCTAACCTCTCAGCATTACCAATAACAGAGGCTACAACAAAACATGCTAACCTCTCTCACCATTACCAATAACAGAGGATACAACAAAAACATGGTAAACTCTCACCATTACCAATAACAGAGGCTACAACAAAACATACTAACCTCTCACCATTACCAATAACAGAGGGCTACAACAAAACATGCTAACCTCTCACCATTACCAATAACAGAGGCTACAACAAAACATGCTAACCTCTCACCATTACCAGTAACAGAGACTACAACAAAACATGCTAACCTCACCATAACCAATAACAGAGGCTACAACAAAACATACTAACCTCTCAATATTACCAATAACAGAGAGGTTACAACAAAACATGCTAACCTCTCACCATTACCAATAAGAGGCTACAACAAAACATGCTAACCTCTCACCATTACCAATAACAGAGGCTACAACAAAACATGCTAACCTCTCACCATTACCAGTAACAGAGACTACAACAAAACATGCTAACCTCTCACCATAACCAATAACAGAGACTACAACAAAACATACTAACCTCTCACCATTACCAATAACAGAGGTTACAACAAAACATGCTAACCTCTCACCATTACCAATAAGAGGCTACAACAAAACATACTAACCTCTCACCATTACCAATGACAGAGGATACAGCAAAACATGCTAACCTCTCACCATTACCAATAAGAGGCTACAACAAAACATACTAACCTCTCACCATTACCAATAACAGAGGATACAACAAAACATGCTAACCTCTCAGCATTACCAATAACAGAGGCTACAACAAAACATGCTAACCTCTCACCATTACCAATAACAGAGGATACAACAAAACACGGTAAACTCTCACCATTACCAATAACAGAGGCTACAACAAAACATACTAACCTCTCACCATTACCAATAACAGAGACTACAACAAACATACTAACCTCTCACCATTACCAATAACAGAGACTACAACAAAACATACTAACCTCTCACCATTACCAATAACAGAGGCTACATCAAAACATACTCACCTCTCACCATTATCCAATAACAGAGGCTACAACAAAACATGCTAACATCTCAGCATTACCAATAACAGAGGCTACAACAAAACATACTAACCTCTCACCATTACCAATAACAGAGGCTACAACAAAACATGCTAACCTCTCACCATTACCAATAAGAGGCTACAACAAAACATACTAACCTCTCACCATTACCAATAACAGAGGTTACAACAAAACATGCTAACCTCTCACCATTACCAATAAGAGGCTACAACAAAACATACTAACCTCTCACCATTACCAATGACAGAGGATACAGCAAAACATGCTAACCTCTCACCATTACCAATAAGAGGCTACAACAAAACATACTAACCTCTCACCATTACCAATAACAGAGGATACAACAAAACATGCTAACCTCTCAGCATTACCAATAACAGAGGCTACAACAAAACATGCTAACCTCTCACCATTACCAATAACAGAGGATACAACAAAACATGGTAAACTCTCACCATTACCAATAACAGAGGCTACAACAAAACATACTAACCTCTCACCATTACCAATAACAGAGGCTACAACAAAACATGCTAACCTCTCACCATTACCAATAACAGAGGCTACAACAAAACATGCTAACCTCTCACCATTACCAGTAACAGAGACTACAACAAAACATGCTAACCTCTCACCATAACCAATAACAGAGGCTACAACAAAACATACTAACCTCTCACCATTACCAATAACAGAGGTTACAACAAAACATGCTAACCTCTCACCATTACCAATAAGAGGCTACAACAAAACATGCTAACCTCTCACCATTACCAATAACAGAGGCTACAACAAAACATGCTAACCTCTCACCATTACCAGTAACAGAGACTACAACAAAACATGCTAACCTCTCACCATAACCAATAACAGAGACTACAACAAAACATACTAACCTCTCACCATTACCAATAACAGAGGTTACAACAAAACATGCTAACCTCTCACCATTACCAATAAGAGGCTACAACAAAACATACTAACCTCTCACCATTACCAATGACAGAGGATACAGCAAAACATGCTAACCTCTCACCATTACCAATAAGAGGCTACAACAAAACATACTAACCTCTCACCATTACCAATAACAGAGGATACAACAAAACATGCTAACCTCTCAGCATTACCAATAACAGAGGCTACAACAAAACATGCTAACCTCTCACCATTACCAATAACAGAGGATACAACAAAACACGGTAAACTCTCACCATTACCAATAACAGAGGCTACAACAAAACATACTAACCTCTCACCATTACCAATAACAGAGACTACAACAAAATATACTAACCTCTCACCATTACCAATAACAGAGACTACAACAAAACATACTAACCTCTCACCATTACCAATAACAGAGGCTACATCAAAACATACTCACCTCTCACCATTATCCAATAACAGAGGCTACAACAAAACATGCTAACATCTCAGCATTACCAATAACAGAGGCTACAACAAAACATACTAACCTCTCACCATTACCAATAACAGAGGCTACAACAAAACATGCTAACCTCTCACCATTACCAATAAGAGGCTACAACAAAACATACTAACCTCTCACCATTACCAATAACAGAGACTACAACAAAACATGCTAACCTCTCACCATTACCAATAACAGAGGCTACAACAAAACATGCTAACCTCTCACCATTACCAATAACAGAGACTACAACAAAACATACTAACCTCTCACCATTACCAATAACAGAGACTACAACAAAACATACTAACCTCTCACCATTACCAATAACAGAGGCTACAACAAAACATGATAACCTCTCACAATACCAATAACAGAGGCTACAACAAAACATACTCACCTCTCACCATTACCAATAACAGAGGCTACAACAAAACACACTAACCTCTCACCATTACCAATAACAGAGGCTACAACAAAACATGCTAACCTCTCACCATTACCAATAAGAGGCTACAACAAAACATACTAACCTCTCACCATTACCAATGACAGAGGATACAGCAAAACATGCTAACCTCTCACCATTACCAATAAGAGGCTACAACAAAACATACTAACCTCTCACCATTACCAATAACAGAGGATACAACAAAACATGCTAACCTCTCAGCATTACCAATAACAGAGGCTACAACAAAACATGCTAACCTCTCACCATTACCAATAACAGAGGATACAACAAAACACGGTAAACTCTCACCATTACCAATAACAGAGACTACAACAAAACATACTAACCTCTCACCATTACCAATAACAGAGACTACAACAAAATATACTAACCTCTCACCATTACCAATAACAGAGACTACAACAAAACATACTAACCTCTCACCATTACCAATAACAGAGGCTACATCAAAACATACTCACCTCTCACCATTATCCAATAACAGAGGCTACAACAAAACATGCTAACATCTCAGCATTACCAATAACAGAGGCTACAACAAAACATACTAACCTCTCACCATTACCAATAACAGAGGCTACAACAAAACATGCTAACCTCTCACCATTACCAATAAGAGGCTACAACAAAACATACTAACCTCTCACCATTACCAATAACAGAGACTACAACAAAACATGCTAACCTCTCACCATTACCAATAACAGAGGCTACAACAAAACATGCTAACCTCTCACCATTACCAATAACAGAGACTACAACAAAACATACTAACCTCTCACCATTACCAATAACAGAGACTACAACAAAACATACTAACCTCTCACCATTACCAATAACAGAGGCTACAACAAAACATGATAACCTCTCACAATACCAATAACAGAGGCTACAACAAAACATACTCACCTCTCACCATTACCAATAACAGAGGCTACAACAAAACACACTAACCTCTCACCATTACCAATAACAGAGGCTACAACAAAACATGCTAACCTCTCACCATTACCAGTAACAGAGACTACAACAAAACATGCTAACCTCTCACCATAACCAATAACAGAGGCTACAACAAAACATACTAACCTCTCACCATTACCAATAACAGAGGTTACAACAAAACATGCTAACCTCTCACCATTACCAATAAGAGGCTACAACAAAACATGCTAACCTCTCACCATTACCAATAACAGAGGCTACAACAAAACATACTAACCTCTCACCATTACCAATAACAGAGGCTACAACAAAACATGCTAACCTCTCACCATTACCAGTAACAGAGACTACAACAAAACATGCTAACCTCTCACCATAACCAATAACAGAGGCTACAACAAAACATACTAACCTCTCACCATTACCAATAACAGAGGTTACAACAAAACATGCTAACCTCTCACCATTACCAATAACAGAGACTACAACAACACATGATAACCTCTCACCATCAACCTCAAATAAAAGGTGACATTCAAAGGTGGCACTGTCACTTAATATGAAACATTGTATCTCAACTCCAAAATGCTGGAGCAAAGCACCACATTTAAAACTGTAAGCTTCACTGTCCAAACACATATGGTGTGGACTATGTGTGTCTGGTAAACACATGTGGATCTGGTGAACAGTTATCACTTGTTGACCAACTACAG
Organism: Oncorhynchus nerka; assembly: GCF_034236695.1. Taxonomy (NCBI): domain Eukaryota; kingdom Metazoa; phylum Chordata; class Actinopteri; order Salmoniformes; family Salmonidae; genus Oncorhynchus; species Oncorhynchus nerka. Next base: position 10,140 of record NW_027038678.1, read on the forward strand.
GAATACTGACCTCAGAGTCTCCAGTTTACAGTGGGGATTCCCCAGTCCAGCAGAGAGCAGCTTCACTCCTGAATCCTTCAGGTCATTGTTACTCAGATCCAGCTCTCTCAGGTGTGAGGGGTTTGACCTCAGAGCTGAGACCAGAGAAGCACAGCCTTCCTCTGTGACTAGACAGCCTGACAGCCTGCAAAGAGTCAAATCATTTTAAAACCACACTGATATTCTTTGGTGGTGAAAATAGTGGCAGTATATTTTTTCAACAATGTCAGATATATCAGTGTCCTGAAACCTGCCATATCTATTCGTAAAATAGTATATCATGATAAAAAATGACAAATGATCAAAGTATTGCCTGCAGATAGAAACATGTATAGTACAAATGTTATAGTAGACTGACCAGAGCAGTTTAAAAAGCAGTATCAGTCAGAAAACAGACAGTGAGGAATCAGATTTAGATTGTATTGAGTATACAGTCCACACCATATCTATTTAGACAGTGAGGTATCAGATTTAGATTGTATTGAGTATACAGTCCACAACATATCTATTTAGACAGTGAGGTATCAGATTTAGATTGTATTGAGTATACAGTCCACACCATATCTATTTAGACAGTGAGGAATCAGATGTAGATTGTATTGAGTATACAGTCCACACCATATCTATTTAGACAGTGAAGTATCAGATTTAGATTGTATTGAGTATACAGTCCACACCATATATATTTAGACAGTGAAGCTAACATTTCAAATGTGGCTCTATTCTCCAACATTTTGGATTTCAGATCAAATGTTTCGTATGACGTGACAGTATATAATGTCACCTTTAATTTGAGGGTATTTTAAGACATATGTGTTTCACTATTAAAAATGAAAACAATTTATGTTTCCAGTCTCCCCATTTGAAGAAGTCTTAAGTATTCTGAACAATTCACTCATAGTGTATTAAAATAGTCAAACATTTAGTTTTTTGTCGTAAACTCGTTGGTTTCATTTGCAGTTTGTTTTGGTTGTGTTTTTGGTTGTGTTTTGACCAATAATAAAATGGTGGATGATGAGTGGAGTAACTTTTCTGTCTAAGAGAGTAGATAACATGTTTCTAAACAATAATAAATTAATCCTGATGATGTCATGATTAAGAAAAATCATGAAAGAATCATGAATAATAATGAGTGAGAAAGTTACAGAGGCTACAACAAAACATGCTAACCTCTCACCATTACCAATAACAGAGGCTACAACAAAACATGCTAACCTCTCACCATTACCAATAACAGACTACAACAAAACATGCTAACCTCTCACCATTACCAATAACAGAGACTACAACAAAACATGCTAACCTCTCACCATTACCAATAACAGAGACTACAACAAAACATGCTAACCTCTCACCATTACCAATAACAGAGGCTACAACAAAACATGCTAATCTCTCACCATTACCAATAACAGAGACTACAACAAAACATGCTAACCTCTCACCATTACCAATAACAGAGACTACAACAAAACATGCTAACCTCTCACCATTACCAATAACAGACTACAACAAAACATGCTAACCTCTCACCATTACCAATAACAGAGGCTACAACAAAACATGCTAACCTCTCACCATTACCAATAACAGAGGCTACAACAAAACATGCTAACCTCTCACCATTACCAATAACAGAGGCTACAACAACACATGCTAACCTCTCACCATTACCAATAACAGAGGCTACAACAAAACATACTAACCTCTCACCATCAACCTCAAATAAAAGGTGACATTCTGTACTGTCTCCTAATATGAAACATTATATCTCTTTTTTTTGTTCATAATCATGGTAGCATCCACATGAATGTAGAAGTGTTCAGAAACATCTTCTATTCTTACTGACAATACAAGTGAAGTGACTCCAAAATGACAGGACATTATTCACCATTCAGTTTCTATCAGGAAAACATCTAAAACACAACCAAGACAAACTGCAAATTAATTCAACAAGTTAGTAGAATCACAAGCTTGATGTAATCACTGCAGGCATGGAATATGGGACAAAATACTAAACGTATGACTACTTTAATACACTATAAGTGAATATAACCGAATAATTACGACTTTTCAAATGAGAGAACTACATACATAAAGTGCTTTCATATCTGATAATACTGACCTCAGAGTCTCCAGTTTACAGTGGGGATTCCCCAGTCCAGCAGAGAGCAGCTTCACTCCTGAATCCTTCAGGTCATTGTTACTCAGATCCAGCTCTCTCAGGTGTGAGGGGTTTGAACTGAGAACTGAGGCCAACACTTCACAGGATGTGTCTGTGAGTTTACAGCCAGTGAGTCTGCCAACACAGAAGAAATACAATGACAGACAGATTGTAGTAAAATATTTCGCTTAGCTTTCCCTGCTTACACTGTTAGCAGTGCTCAAATAATGTGTATATCGTGCTGATCAGTTTGTATAATTTATTCAATATTTTTTTCAAAATAATATATTATACATATTATAATACATATTTTTCTCTAAACTGAATTTTTCTTCCTGATGATTAGTTCTTAAATGTCATTTTATTTACTCACAGAGCAGCTCTGGAGGCTTTGACCACTGGCAGCAGCCTCAGAAGACCTTCCCCTGATCTGGAGTATTTCTTCAGGTCAAACACATCCAGCTCCTTTTCTGAAGTCAGCAACACAAAGACCAGAGCTGACCACTGTGCAGGTGACAGGTTGGGTTTTGTGAGACTTCCTGAGCTCAGGTATCTTTGGATCTCCTCCACTAGAGAATGGTCATTCAGTTCATTCAGACAGTGGAACAGATTGATGCTCCTCTCTGGAGAGAGATCATCCACGATCTTCTCCTTGATGTACTTGACTGTTTCTTCATGGCTCTGTGAGCTGCTTCTTGTCTTTGTCAGTAGACCTCGTAAGTGTTTCTGATTGGACTCCAGTGAGAGGCCCAGAAGGAAGCGGAGGAACAGGTCCAGGTTTCCTGTCTCACTTTGTAAGGCTTTATCCACAGCACTCCTGTAGAAAGTAACTTCAGGCTCGTCGTTTGTTTGCAGTTTGTCCATTAGATTCTCATTGTTGTTGATGAATGAGAGGAACACATATACAGCAGCCAGAAACTCCTGAATGCTCAGATGAACAAAGCAGTACACCTTGTCCTGGTACAGCACACATTCCTCTTTAAAGAGCTGTGTGCACAATCCTGAGTACACTGAGGCTTCATTAACATCAATGCCAGACTCTTGCAGGTCTTCTTCATAGAAAATCAGATTGCCCTTCACAAGCTGTTGAAAAGCCAGTTTTCCCAGTGACAGAATGCTCTCTTTATTCCAGTGTGGACCTGTCTCTTCTTTCCCAAGATACTTTTCATTCTTCTGTTTGGTATGAAACTCCACAAGGTGTGTGTACATATCAGTAAGAGTCTTGGGCATCTCTTCTCTCTTGTCTGTACTCAACATGTGTTCAAGGACTGTTGCAGAAATCCAACAGAAGACTGGAATGTGACACATGATGTGGAGGCTCCTTGATGTCTTTATGTGTGAGATGATTCTGCTGGCCAGGTCCTCATCACTGAATCTCTTCCTGAAGTACTCCTCCTTCTGTGAGTCATTGAACCCTCGTACCTCTGTCACCTGGTCAACACACGTTGAAGGGATCTTATTGGCTGCTGCAGGTCGGGTAGTTATCCAGAGGAGAGCAGAGGGAAGCAGATTTCCCTTGATGAGATTTGTCAGCAGAACATCCACTGAGGTTGACTCTGTGACATCCCAACAGATCTTGTTCTTCTGGAAGTCTAGGGGCAGTCGGCACTCATCCAGACCATCAAAGATGAACAGAACTTTGTACTTGTTGTAGATGGAGATTCCTGATTGTTTGGTTTCCATTGAGAAGTGATTAAGAAGTTCAATGAAAGTGTGTTTGTCCCCTTTCATCAAATTCAGCTCCCGAAAAGGGAATGAAAATACAAATTGGACATCCTGATTTGCTTTTCCTTCAGCCCAGTCCAGAATGAACTTCTGCACAGAGACTGTTTTTCCAATGCCAGCGACTCCCTTTGTCAGCACAGTTCTGATCCGTTTGTCTTGTCCAGTTAAGGGTTTGAAGATGTCGTTACATTTGATTGCAGTCTCTGGTCTTGCTTGTTTCCTGGTTGTTGTCTCAATCTGTCTCAGCTCATGTTCATTATTGACCTCTCCTGTTCCACCCTCTGTGATGTAGAGCTCTGTGTAGATCTTATTGAGAAGTGTTGGGTTTCCTTGTTTAGCGATCCCCTCAAATACATATTGAAACTTCTTCTTTAGATTAGATTTGAGTTCACGTTGGCAAATCACAGCAAGCTCATCTGAATGAAGAAATAACACAGAGGATATTAATATTACGTCTGTTTTAATGCCTACAGTATTGTAGGACTGTTATAAAGTTTTACATTATAATAATTTATTCTCTTAACTGACTGTATAAATGTGTAAATGTTTTCATAATGCATTACAGACTGGTGTGACTGATTATATTATTATTGGTATTATTGATGGTATTATTAATGTTCTCTCTCTAAATGAATCACCACAACACATCCCTGCTGCTACTTGATGAGGTCACTAGGTGTTGTTTTGAGAACATGAAATATACTTATTCATGTCACTGAGGGACTTTAGAGGGTCTACACCAGAAGATAATGGTTATAGGAGGAAGGTAATGGGTATCTGTAGGAGGAAGGTATATAGTGGAGGGTCTACACCAGAAGGTAATGGGTATCTGTAGGAGGAAGGTATATAGTGGAGGGTCTACACCAGAAGGTAATGGTTATATGAGGAAGGTATATAGTGGAGGGTCTACAGCAGAAGGTAATGGTTATAGGAGGAAGGTATATAGTGGAGGGTCTACACCAGAAGGTAATGGTTATAGGAGGAATGTATATAGTGGAGGGTCTACACCAGAAGGTAATGGGTATCTGTAGGAGGAAGGTATATAGTGGAGGGTCTACACCAGAAGGTAATGGGTATCTGTAGGAGGAAGGTATATAGTGGAGGGTCTACAACAGAAGGTAATGGGTATCTGTAGGAGGAAGGTATATAGTGGAGGGTCTACACCAGAAGGTAATGGTTATAGGAGGAAGGTATGTAGTGGAGGGTCTACACCAGAAAGTAATGGTTATAGGAGGAAGGTATATAGTGGAGGGTCTACACCAGAAGGTAATGGGTTTCTGTAGGAGGAAGATATATAGTGGAGGGTCTACACCAGAAGGTAATGATTGTAGGAGGAAGGTATATAGTGGAGGGTCTACACCAGAAGGTAATGGTTATAGGAGGAAGGTATATAGAGGAGGGTATAGACCAGAAGCTAATGGTTATAGGAGGAAGGTATATAGTGGAGGGTCGAAACCAGAAGGTAATGGTTGTAGGAGGAAGGTATATAGTGGAGGGTCTACACCAGAAGGTAATGGTTATCTGTAGGAGGAAGGTATATAGTGGAAGGTCTACACCAGAAGGTAATGGTTGTAGGAGGAAGGTATATAGTGGAGGATCTACACCAGAAGGTAATGGTTATCTGTAGGAGGAAGGTATATAGTGGGGGGTCTACACCAGAAGGTAATGGGTATAGGAGGAAGGTATATAGCGGAGGGTCTACACCAGAAGGTAATGGGTATAGGAGGAAGGTATATAGCGGAGGGTCTACACCAGAAGGTAATGGTTATCTGCAGGAGGAAGGTATATAGTGGGGGGGTCTACACCAGAAGGTAATGGGTATAGGAGGAAGGTATATAGCGGAGGGTCTACAACAGAAGGTAATGGGTATAGGAGGAAGGTATATAGCGGAGGGTCTACACCAGAAGGTACTTGGGTATAGGAGGAAGGTATATAGTGGAGGGTCTACACCAGAAGGTAATGGGTATAGGAGGATGGTATATAGTGGAGGGTCTACACCAGAAGGTAATGGTTATAGGAGGAAGGTATATAGTGGAGGGTATAGACCAGAAGCTAATGGTTATAGGAGGAAGGTATATAGTGGAGGGTCTACACCAGAAGGTAATGGTTGTAGGAGGAAGGTATATAGTGGAGGGTCTACACCAGAAGGTAATGGTTATCTGTAGGAGGAAGGTATATAGTGGAGGGTCTACATCAGAAGGTAATGGCTGTAGGAGGAAGGTATATAGTGGAGGGTCTACACCAGAAGGTAATGGTTATCTGTAGGAGGAAGGTATATAGTGGGTGGTCTACACCAGAAGGTAATGGTTATAGGAGGAAGGTATGTAGTGGAGGGTCTACACCAGAAGGTAATGGATATAGGAGGAAGGTATATAGTGGAGGGTCTACACCAGAAGGTAATGGTTATAGGAGGAAGGTATATAGTGGAGGGTATAGACCAGAAGCTAATGGTTATAGGAGGAAGGTATATAGTGGAGGGTCTACACCAGAAGGTAATGGTTATAGGAGGAAGGTATATAGTGGAGGGTATAGACCAGAAGCTAATGGTTATAGGAGGAAGGTATATAGTGGAGGGTCTACACCAGAAGGTAATGGTTGTAGGAGGAAGGTATATAGTGGAGGGTCTACACCAGAAGGTAATGGTTATCTGTAGGAGGAAGGTATATAGTGGAGGGTCTACATCAGAAGGTAATGGTTGTAGGAGGAAGGTATATAGTGGAGGGTCTACACCAGAAGGTAATGGTTATCTGTAGGAGGAAGGTATATAGTGGGTGGTCTACACCAGAAGGTAATGGTTATAGGAGGAAGGTATATAGTGGAGGGTCTACACCAGAAGGTAATGGGTATAGGAGGAAGGTATATAGCGGAGGGTCTACACCAGAAGGTAATGGGTATAGGAGGAAGGTATATAGTGGAGGGTCTACACCAGAAGGTAATGGGTATAGGAGGAATGTATATAGTGGAGGGTCTACACCAGAAGGTAATGGGTATAGGAGGAAGCTATATAGTGGAGGGTCTACACCAGAAGGTAATGGTTATGGGAGGAAGTTATATAGTGGAGGGTCTACACCAGAAGGTAATGGGTATCGGTAGGAGGAAGGTATATAGTGGAGGGTCAACACCAGAAGGTAATGGGTATCTGTAGGAGGAAGGTATATAGTGGAGGGTCTACACCAGAAGGTAATGGGTATCTGTAGGAGGAAGGTATATAGTGGAGGGTCTACAACAGAAGGTAATGGGTATCTGTAGGAGGAAGGAATATAGTGGAGGGTCTACACCAGAAGGTAATGGTTATAGGAGGAAGGTATGTAGTGGAGGGTCTACACCAGAAGGTAATGGTTATAGGATGAAGGTATATAGTGGAGGGTCTACACCAGAAGGTAATGGGTTTCTGTAGGAGGAAGATATATAGTGGAGGGTTTAGACCAGAAGATAATGGTTATGGGAGGAATGTATATAGTGGAGGGTCTACACCAGAAGGTAATGGTTGTAGGAGGAAGGTATATAGTGGAGGGTCTACACCAGAAGGTAATGGTTGTAGGAGGAAAGTATATAGTGGAGGGTCTACACCAGAAGGTAATGGGTATCTGTAGGAGGAAGGTATATAGTGGAGGGTCTACACAAGAAGGTAATGGGTATAGGAGGAAGGTATATAGTGGAGGGTCTACAGCAGAAGGTAATGGTTATAGGAGGAAGGTATATAGTGGAGGGTCTACACCAGAAGGTAATGGTTATAGGAGGAATGTATATAGTGGAGGGTCTACACCAGAAGGTAATGGGTATCTGTAGGAGGAAGGTATATAGTGGAGGGTCTACACCAGAAGGTAATGGGTATCTGTAGGAGGAAGGTATATAGTGGAGGGTCTACAACAGAAGGTAATGGGTATCTGTAGGAGGAAGGTATATAGTGGAGGGTCTACACCAGAAGGCAATGGTTATAGGAGGAAGGTATGTAGTGGAGGGTCTACACCAGAAGGTAATGGTTATAGGAGGAAGGTATATAGTGGAGGGTCTACACCAGAAGGTAATGGGTTTCTGTAGGAGGAAGATATATAGTGGAGGGTTTAGACCAGAAGGTAATGGTTATATGAGGAATGTATATAGTGGAGGGTCTACACCAGAAGGTAATGATTGTAGGAGGAAGGTATATAGTGGAGGGTATAGACCAGAAGCTAATGGTTATAGGAGGAAGGTATATAGTGGAGGGTCGAAACCAGAAGGTAATGGTTGTAGGAGGAAGGTATATAGTGGAGGGTCTACACCAGAAGGTAATGGTTATCTGTAGGAGGAAGGTATATAGTGGAAGGTCTACACCAGAAGGTAATGGTTGTAGGAGGAAGGTATATAGTGGAGGATCTACACCAGAAGGTAATGGTTATAGGAGGAAGGTATATAGTGGGGGGTCTACACCAGAAGGTAATGGGTATAGGAGGAAGGTATATAGCGGAGGGTCTACACCAGAAGGTAATGGGTATAGGAGGAAGGTATATAGCGGAGGGTCTACACCAGAAGGTAATGGTTATCTGTAGGAGGAAGGTATATAGTGGGGGGTCTACACCAGAAGGTAATGGGTATAGGAGGAAGGTATATAGCGGAGGGTCTACACCAGAAGGTAATGGGTATAGGAGGAAGGTATATAGCGGAGGGTCTACACCAGAAGGTACTTGGGTATAGGAGGAAGGTATATAGTGGAGGGTCTACACCAGAAGGTAATGGGTATAGGAGGATGGTATATAGTGGGGGGTCTACACAAGAAGGTAATGGTTATAGGAGGAAGGTATATAGTGGAGGGTCTACACCAGAAGGTAATGGGTATCAGTAGGAGGAAGGTATATTGTGGAGGGTCTACACCAGAAGGTAATGGTTATAGGAGGAAGGTATATAGTGGAGGGTCTACAGCAGAAGGTCATGGTTATAGGAGGAAGGTATATAGTAGAGGGTCTACACCAGAAGGTAATGGGTATCTGTAGGAGGAAGGTATATAGTGGAGGGTCTACACCAGAAGGTAATGGTTATAGGAGGAAGGTATATAGTGGAGGGTCTACACCAGAAGGTAATGGTTATAGGAGGAATGTATATAGTGGAGGGTCTACACCAGAAGGTAATGGGTATAGGAGGAAGGTATATAGTGGAGGGTCTACACCAGAAGGTAATGGTTATAGGAGGAATGTATATAGTGGAGGGTCTACACCAGAAGGTAATGGGTATAGGAGGAAGGTATATAGTGGAGGGTCTACACCAGAAGGTAATGGTTATAGGAGGAAGGTATATAGTGTAGCACTAAGCTTGGAATGTGTTGGTGCAGGGAAGTGATTACATGTGTCAGGCATTGATAAGAGGAGAGAGACATGGATTAGTGATGGGGGGTCAGATGAAGTGAGGAAGAACAGATATCACTAAGGTTTATAGAGCAACATAGATACATTGGCTGTTCGGCTGCGGAGGAGGGGACTAAGCCTAGGAGAAAGGGTATCAGTGCTTGTGTCAAATGTTTTGTTGTCTGAATAACAGCTGTACCGACCCTCTGGGAAGAATTAAACTTGGTTAAAGCTTCTCTAGTGTCTGAGTTATTTACTCTGAACAATTACAGTGTTCAGGCTGCTACAATTTCATTGAGTTACACAGCTACTTTAGCTGTACGTTAGCTACAGCTTTTAAATGTTATAAAACAGCATTCAACATGAGGCAGACAGATCTTACATTTCTCCAGTGTGTCAGCAAGCTCCTTCTGGTTCATTTTCCTCAGGATGTGCAGTGTGATCTTCAGAGCCCCCTCTCTGGCACTGCTCTCCTGCTTCTCATCTTCAGCATCCACCACTTCCTTATCCTGCTTCTGACTCTCAAAGCCTTCTGGAAGTTCTGGACTAAGAATCCTCTTGAACATCTTCAGCTCGTTCTTCACAAATGTCATAATTTTCTCTTCAAGCAACTGAAATGAATAAAGTAAATAAGTTAATCAAGAGAAGAAATGCTTTCTCATTAACACATTAATGAATGATTGACAGATCAACTTCACTTGAGGTAAATAAAAACAAATGTACATAACAGGACCACATACACTGAATATGGAGGCCAGGTCTGTTTGATGACTCTGGGAAGACTGACCACTGAGAATCTCTGACTCTGATCTCTCCTGTTGGTTTCTGTGGACAAAACAAGAGATTACATCTCCTCATCCAGGGAGTTCACACACACACACACACACACACACACACACACACACACACACACACACACACACACACACACACACACAGGTAGTGAATGTTGTGTTTGTTTAATATTGTTTTAGGACTATGAAAATGGACAAAATTATTAGCCTATGGATTATGAAAACAACAACAATAAATGGGAAAATGGGAGGAGAAATGACTAGAGACAGTGTTGTTTAACTCACTGACCAGGACCCATGGGTTCTTCTTACCTTGGTTCAGTAGAAAAGTCTCCCTTTCTAAAGTATATAGGTTGACCCATAGACTGGTCACTCTTCATGGACACACAGCTGGGAACAGGGGAGGCTGGTCTCTCCTGCTTGATTGGTCTTCAACACAACAGAGACAAACATTACATCTCTCATCTACTCTGAGCTCAGATGGGGAAACATAAGAAGATTTTCATTCCAAAACGCTAAATATCCATTTTCAGAAATGTTCATAAATTTGCATTTATTTTTTAAAGGAATTAGAAAAGAGATTGTTTTGATCTGATCATGGCATTGGGTTGTTCAATGACAGAGATGTATTTGTTTATCTATCACTTTTTGGTTTCATTTCAGAGAGACAAATAATCATGGTTTTTGTAAATAATTTCTATCTGCCTCACTCTCAGAGAAATCAGTAGTACTGCTAGGTTTTACACAGTAATAATATATATCTGCCCCACTCTCAGAGAAATCAGTAGTACTGCCAGGTTTTACACAGTAATAATATATATCTGCCCCACTCTCAGAGAAATCAGTAGTACTGCCAGGTTTTACACAGTAATAATATATATCTTCCTCACTCTCAGAGAAATCAGTAGTACTGCTAGGTTTTACACAGTAATAATATATATCTGCCTCACTCTCAGTGAAATCAGTAGTACTGCTAGGTTTTACACAGTAATAATATATATCTGCCTCACTCTCAGAGAAATCAGTAGTACTGCTAGGTTTTATACAGTAATAATATATATATATCTGCCTCACTCTCAGAGAAATCAGTAGTACTGCTAGGTTTTATACAGTAATAATATATATATATCTGCCTCACTCTCAGTGGAATCAGTAGTACAGCTGGTTTTATTCAGTAAAATGTAACAAATAAATACATTTTTAATAAAGAACTGTACAAATGATACACTTGTGACATCAATATTTAAATATTTATAAACAATAATTCAATACAGTAATATGACATTAGTATACAATTGAAACACTCATAATCTAACACCTGCCTCAGACCACTAGAACAGCTGAGTAATCAAACACCTGTCTCAGACCACTAGAACAGCTGAGTAATCTAACACCTGCCTCAGACCACTAGAACAGCTGAGTAATCTACCACCTGCCTCAGACCACTAGAACAGCTGAGTAATCTAACACCTGCCTCAGACCACTAGAACAGCTGAGTAATCTAACACCTGCCTCAGACCACTAGAACAGCTGAGTAATCTAACACCTGTCTCAGACCACTAGAACAGCTGAGTAATCTAACACCTGCCTCAGACCACTAGAACAGCTGAGTAATCTAACACCTGTCTCAGACCACTAGAACAGCTGAGTAATCTACCACCTACCTCAGACCACTAGAACAGCTGAGTAATCTAACACCTGCCTCAGACCACTAGAACAGCTGAGTAATCTACCACCTGCCTCAGACCACTAGAACAGCTGAGTAATCTAACACCTGCCTAAGACCACTAGAACAGCTGAGTAATCTAACACCACTCGTAGATCATCTGATTGTGTTGTTGTTTTTTTGCCCTTCCACGTGACTTTATACACAGAAGATCTCTGCTAAACATTATTCTTCAATAACACAAACTCCAAAGCAAATCAGGGGAAGAAGAATAGGTTTATTCAGAGAGGACAAATCAAGATGTTAAGCTGGGAGGTAGATGTTCAGATCTTCAGTCTCCCCTGTCCTCAGCTTTACTCCACTGAACAAAGGAACAGGATGCCATTTATAACCCCCCACCCTAGCCTGGGGTTGACCAATCAGAAGTCCTTGCAGGACAACTTGGCCAATGGCCGTTTAGAATGTATCCTGCTCTCGACTTAATGTGCAGACCAATGACAACGTGGCCCATGTAGCACATGTCGCTCTGAGTGATACCTTGTAGTGCTGCTGATCCAGTTTCTACTGGTCTGACTGAGGATATGAACTCTGACCTGTTCACCAGACGTGATACCTTGTAGTGCTGCTGATCCAGTTTCTACTGGTCTGACTGAGGATATGAACCCTGACCTGTTCACCAGACGTGTTACCTTGTCCTGAACCTGATCTCTCTCTTTCTCTCTCTCTCTAAGTGGTGTGTACTGGCGGGCAGAGAAGTCAGGCACAGGAGAGCAAAAACTGATTTACAACGACGCAGATCAAAACATAAAACCACCGTAAACAGAACGATAAATGAATGGAAACCCGTTACACGCCATCATCACAACAACTACAATAAACAATTCCGGACAAGAACATGGGCGAACAGAGGGTTAAATACACCACATGTAATGATGGAATTGGAACCAGGTGTGATGGAAGACAAAACAAATGGAAAATGAAAAGTGGATCGGCGATGGCTAGAAGACCGGTGACGTCTACCGCCGAACGCTGCCCGAACAAGGAGAGGGACCGACTTCGGCGGAAGTCGTGACAACACCTCTGAATGCTCGGCTATGAAAAGCCAACCGACATTTTTATTTAATTTTTTATTTCACCTTTATTTAACCAGGTAGGCTAGTTGAGAACAAGTTCTCATTTACAACTGCGACCTGGCCAAGATAAAGCATAGCAGTGTGAACAGACAACAGCACAGAGTTACACATGGAGTAAACAATAAACAAGTCAATAACACAGTAGGGAAAAAAATAGTCTATATACATTGTGTGCAAAAGGCATGAGGAGGTAGGCAATAAATAGGCCATAGGAGTGAATAATCACAATTTAGCAGATTAACACTGGAGTGATAAATGATCAGATGATCATGTGCAAGTAGAGATCCTGGTGTGCAAAGAGCAGAAAAGTAAATAAATAAAAACAGTATGGGGATGAGGTAGATTGGGTGGGCTATTTACAGATGGACTATGTACAGCTGCAGCAATCGGTTAGCTGCTCAGATAGCAGATGTTTAAAGTTGGCGAGGGAAATAAAAGTCTCCAACTTCAGCGATTTTTGCAATTCGTTCCAGTCACAGGCAGCAGAGAACTGGAAGGAAAGGCGGTCAAATTAGGTGTTGGCTTTAGGGATGATCAGTGAGATACACCTGCTGGAGCGCATGCTACGGGTGGGTGTTGCCATCGTGACCAGTGAACTGAGATAAGGCGGAGCTTTACCTAGCATGGACTTGTAGATGACCTGGAGCCAGTGGGTCTGGCGACGAATATGTAGCGAGGGCCAGCCGACTAGAGCATACAGGTCGCAGTGGTGGGTGGTATAAGGTGCTTTAGTGACAAAACGGATGGCACTGTGATAAACTGCATCTAGTTTGCTGAGTAGAGTTTCGGAAGCTATTTTGTAGATGACATCGTCGAAGTCGAGGATCGGTAGTGTATTGGTTCCCGACTTCCCTGAACAGTTGCATATCGCGGGGACTATTCGATGCTATTGCAGTCCGCTGGTCGAGGGCAGTCAGGTCTGGAGTGAACCAAGGGCTATATCTGTTCTTAGTTCTGCATTTTTTGAACGGAGCATGCTTATCTAAGATGGTGATGAAGATACTTTTAAAGAATAACCAGACATCCTCAACTGACAGGATGAGGTCAATATGATTCCAGGATACCCGGGCCAGGTCGATAAGAAAGGCCTGCTCGCAGAAGTGTTTTAGGGAGCGTTTGACAGTGATGAGGGGTGGTCGTTTGACCGCGGACCCGTAGCGGATACAGGCCATTAGGAAGTGATCACTGAGATCCTGATTGAAGACAGCGGATGTGTATTTGGAAGGCAAGTTGGTCAGGATAATGTCTATGAGGGTGCCCATGTTTACAGATATAGGGTTTTAGCTGGTGGGTTGCTTGATGATTTGTCTGAGATTGGGGGCATCTAGCTTAGATTGTAGGACTGCCGGGGTGTTAAGCATATCCCAGTTTAGGTCACCTAACAGAAGCTAGATGGGGGCGATCAATTCACAAATGGTGTCTAGGGCACAGCTGGGAGCTGAGGGGGGTCGGTAGCAGGCGGCAACAGTGAGAGACTTATTTCTGGAGAGATTCATTTTTAAAATTAGAAGTTCAAACTGTTTGGGTATGGACCTGGAAAGTATGACATACTTTGCAGGCTATCTCTGCAGTAGACTGCAACTCCTCCCCCTTTGGCAGTTCTATGTTGACGGAAAATGTTATAGTTGGGTATGGAAATCTCTGAATTTTTGGTGGCCTTCCTAAGCCAGGATTCAGACACGGCAAGGATATCAGGGTTGGCAGAGTGTGCTAAAGCAGTGAGTAAAACAAACTTAGGGAGGAGGCTTCTGATGTTGACATGCATGAAACCAAGGCTTTTTCGATCACAGAAGTCAACAAATGAGGGTGCCTGGGGACATGCAGGGCCTGGGTTTACCTCCACATCACCCGCGGAACAGAGGAGGAGAAGGATGAGGCTATCAAACTGGTCACCTAGAGCGTTGGGGACAAAGAATAAAAGGAGCAGATTTCTGGGTGTGGTAGAACATATTCAGGGCATAATGTGCAGACAGGGGTATGGTGGGGTGCGGGTACAGCGGAGGTAAGCCCAGGTACTGGGTGATGATAAGAGAGGTTGTATCTCTGGACATGCTGGTTATAATGGGTGAGGTCACCACATGTGTGGGAGGTGGGACAAAGGAGGTATCAGAGGTATGAAGAGTGGAACTAGGGGCTCCATTGTAAACTAAAACAATGATAACTAACCTGAACAATAGCATACAAGGCATATTGACATTTGAGAGAGACATACAGCGAGGCATAAAGTAATCGCAGGTGTTGATTGGGAGAGCTTGCTAAAACAACAGGTGAGATAAAAACAGCTAATCAGCTAACACAACAACAGCAGGTAAAATGGCGATGACTAGGCAGAGAGGGTCGGATTAACTACACACAGAGCCTGAGTTTGCGGCTGGGGCCAACAGATAAAACATAAATAAACAGAATGGAGTACCGTGATTAATGGACAGTCCAGCAGGCATCAGCTATGTAGCCAAGTGATCATAGTGTCCAGCAGGCATCAGCTATGTGGCCAAGTGATCATAGTGTCCAGCAGGCATCAGCTATGTAGCCAAGTGATCATAGTGTCCAGGGAGCAGCAGTAGATGGAACAGGGAGGCCGCCACTACGCTAGCACGCGGGCGACACAGCGTTTAAAGTTAGTAGCCTGGGGGTGGTAGGGGGGTCTGCTCAGACGGAGGCCGGTTGAAGGCACAGCGGATAGACTATTCGTCGGCAGACCAGTCGTGGTGGTGCGGCGGGGCGCCGTGTCGACAGAGAACTTGGTACTGGCTGCCACGGTGGGTGCAAGCTAGGTGTGAAGATCAGAAGTAGTGGTCCTGGGATTACGAATCCGGTGTTGTAGTGGAGAGACAGTCCGATACTGGTAGACTGGCGAGTATTATCCAGGCTAAAAACAGGGCTGGTATCTGTGCAGAAGGTAAAAGCCGCTAGCAGTGGCTAGCAATGACTAAATAGCTTGTAGCTAATTAGCTGGTTTGCTTCTGGTGGTTCTTGAATGTGTTCTAAAATTAAAAATAATAGTGATTCCGTATCACATTGGGTGAGGCAGGTTTACTCCTCAGGTACTGACCAATTGCACCCTCTATAACCACTGTGAGTATTGTTTGACCCTGCTAGTAGTGTGTGAACATTTGAACATCTTGAAGAATGATTTGAACTTAATGGCCATGTTCTCTTATAATCTCTCCCCAGCACAGACAGAAGAGGACTGGTCACCCCTCAGAGCCTGGTTCCTCTCTAGGTTTCTTCCTAGGTTCGTAACTTTCTAGGGAG
The DNA here is from genome assembly GCF_034236695.1 of Oncorhynchus nerka. Lineage (NCBI taxonomy): Eukaryota > Metazoa > Chordata > Actinopteri > Salmoniformes > Salmonidae > Oncorhynchus > Oncorhynchus nerka. Next base: position 26,234 of record NW_027038678.1, read on the forward strand.
TTTTTCTAGCCACCGTGCTTCAACATCCGAACATGATCTCTTCAGCACGAGACGACCGTTACACCCAACGACGTGTTTCTGCCAATGAGCTTCAAATCAGATCAAATTGTATTTCTCACATGAGCCGAATACAGGTGTCCACCTTCCCTTACTTTACTGTGAAATGTTGACTGATGAGCTCTTTCCCAACAATGCAGATAAAAGTACGAAAAATGTGCTAAAAGAAACAATAATGAGACTATAAGGAGAACCAGTACTGAGTCAATATGCAGGGTACTAGGTAGTTGAGGTAATAATGAGACTATAAGGAGTACCAGTACTGAGTCAATGTGCAGGGTACCAGGTAGTTGAGGTAATAATGAGGCTATAAGGAGTACCAGTACTGAGTCAATGTGCAGGGTACCAGGTAGTTGAGGTAATAATGAGACTATAAGGAGAACCAGTACTGAGTCAGTGTGCAGGGTACCAGGTAGTTGAGGTAATAATGAGACTATAAGGAGAACCAGTACTGAGTCAATGTGCAGGGTACCAGGTAGTTGAGGTAATAATGAGACTATAAGGAGTACCAGTACTGAGTCAATGTGTAGGGTACCAGGTAGTTGAGGTAATAATGAGACTATAAGGAGTACCAGTACTGAGTCAATGTGCAGGGTACCAGGTAGTTGAGGTAATAATGAGGCTATAAGGAGTACCAGTACTGAGTCAATGTGCAGGGTACCAGGTAGTTGAGGTAATAATGAGACTATAAGGAGAACCAGTACTGAGTCAGTGTGCAGGGTACCAGGTAGTTGAGGTAATAATGAGACTATAAGGAGAACCAGTACTGAGTCAATGTGCAGGGTACCAGGTAGTTGAGGTAATAATGAGACTATAAGGAGTACCAGTACTGAGTCAATGTGCAGGGTACCAGGTAGTTGAGGTAATAATGAGACTATAAGGAGTACCAGTACTGAGTCAATGTGTAGGGTACCAGGTAGTTGAGGTAATAATGAGACTATAAGGAGTACCAGTACTGAGTCAATGGGCAGGGTACCAGGTAGTTGAGGTAATAATGAGACTATAAGGAGTACCAGTACTGAGTCAATGTGCAGGGTACCAGGTAGTTGAGGTAATAATGAGACTATAAGGAGAACCAGTACTGAGTCAATGTGCAGGGTACCAGGTAGTTGAGGTAATAATGAGACTATAAGGAGTACCAGTACTGAGTCAATGTGCAGGGTACCAGGTAGTTGAGGTAATAATGAGACTATAAGGAGTACCAGTACTGAGTCAATGTGCAGGGTACCAGGTAGTTGAGGTAATAATGAGACTATAAGGAGTACCAGTACTGAGTCAATGTGCAGGGTACCAGGTAGTTGAGGTAATAATGAGACTATAAGGAGAACCAGTACTGAGTCAATGTGCAGGGTACCAGGTAGTTGAGGTAATAATGAGACTATAAGGAGAACCAGTACTGAGTCAATGTGCAGGGTACCAGGTAGTTGAGGTAATAATGAGACTATAAGGAGTACCAGTACTGAGTCAATGTGCAGGGTACCAGGTAGTTGAGGTAATAATGAGACTATAAGGAGTACCAGTACTGAGTCAATGTGCAGGGTACCAGGTAGTTGAGGTAATAATGAGACTATAAGGGGAGTACCAGTACTGAGTCAATGTGCAGGGTACCAGGTAGTTGAGGTAATAATGAGACTCTAAGGAGTACCAGTACTGAGTCAATGTGCAGGGTACCAGGTAGTTGAGGTAATAATGAGATCTATAAGGGTACCAGTACTGAGTCAATGTGCAGGGTACCAGGTAGTTGAGGTAATAATGAGACTATAAGGAGAACCAGTACTGAGTCAATGTGCAGGGTACCAGGTAGTTGAGGTAATAATGAGACTATAAGGAGTACCAGTACTGAGTCAATGTGCAGGGTACCAGGTAGTTGAGGTAATAATGAGACTATAAGGAGTACCAGTACTGAGTCAATGTGCATGGGTACCAGGTAGTTGAGGTAATCATGAGACTATAAGGAGTACCAGTACTGAGTCAATGTGCAGGGTACCAGGTAGTTGAGGTAATAATGAGACTATATAATGAGTGTACCAGGTAGTTGAGGTAATAATGAGACTATAAGGAGAACCAGTACTGAGTCAATGTGCAGGGTACCAGGTAGTTGAGGTAATAATGAGACTATAAGGAGTACCAGTACTGAGTCAATGTGCAGGGTACCAGGTAGTTGAGGTAATAATGAGACTATAAGGAGTACCAGTACTGAGTCAATGTGCAGGGTACCAGGTAGTTGAGGTAATAATGAGACTATAAGGAGTACCAGTACTGAGTCAATGTGCAGTACCAGGTAGTTGAGGTAATAATGAGACTATAAGGAGAACCAGTACTGAGTCAATGTGCAGGGTACCAGGTAGTTGAGGTAATAATGAGACTATAAGGAGTACCAGTACTGAGTCAATGTGCAGGGTACCAGGTAGTTGAGGTAATAATGAGACTATAAGGAGTACCAGTACTGAGTCAATGTGCAGGGTACCAGGTAGTTGAGGTAATAATGAGACTATAAGGAGTACCAGTACTGAGTCAATGTGTAGGGTACCAGGTAGTTGAGGTAATAATGAGACTATAAGGAGTACCAGTACTGAGTCAATGTGCAGAGTACCAGGTAGTTGAGGTAATAATGAGACTATAAGGAGTACCAGTCCTGAGTCAATGTGCAGGGTACCAGGTAGTTGAGGTAATAATGAGACTATAAGGAGAACCAGTCCTGAGTCAATGTGCAGGGTACCAGGTAGTTGAGGTAATAATGAGACTATAAGGAGTACCAGTACTGAGTCAATGTGCAGGGTACCAGGTAGTTGAGGTAATAATGAGACTATAAGGAGTACCAGTACTGAGTCAATGTGCAGGGTACCAGGTACCAGGAGTACCAGTACTGAGTCAATGTGCAGGGTACCAGGTAGTTGAAATAATGAGACTATAAGGAGTACCAGTACTGAGTCAATGTGCAGGGTACCAGGTAGTTGAGGTAATAATGAGACTATAAGGAGAACCAGTACTGAGTCAATGTGCAGGGTACCAGGTAGTTGAGGTAATAATGATACTATAAGGAGAACCAGTACTGAGTCAATGTGTAGGGTACCAGGTAGTTGAGGTAATAATGAGACTATAATGAGTACCAGTACTGAGTCAATGTGCAGGGTACCAGGTAGTTGAGGTAATAATGAGACTATAAGGAGTACCAGTCCTGAGTCAATGTGCAGGGGTACCAGGTAGTTGAGGTAATAATGAGACTATAAGGAGAACCAGTGCTGAGTCAATGTGCAGGGTACCAGGTAGTTGAGGTAGTAATGAGACTATAAGGAGAACCAGTACTGAGTCAATGTGCAGGGTACCAGGTAGTTGAGGTAATAATGAGACTATAAGGAGTACCAGTACTGAGTCAATGTGCAGGGTACCAGGTAGTTGAGGTAATAATGAGACTATAAGGAGTACCAGTACTGAGTCAATGTGCAGGGTACCAGGTAGTTGAGGTAATAATGAGACTATAAGGAGAACCAGTACTGAGTCAAATGTATAAGCAGGGTACCAGGTAGTTGAGGTAATAATGAGACTATAAGGAGAACCAGTACTGAGGTCAATGTGCAGGGTACCAGGTAGTTGAGGTAATAATGAGACTATAAGAGTACCAGTACTGAGTCAATGTGCAGGGTACCAGGTAGTTGAGGTAATAATGAGACTATAAGGAGTACCAGTACTGAGTCAATGTGCAGGGTACCAGGTAGTTGAGGTAATAATGAGACTATAAGGAGAACCAGTACTGAGTCAATGTGCAGGGTACCAGGTAGTTGAGGTAATAATGAGACTATAAGGAGAACCAGTACTGAGTCAATGTGCAGGGTACCAGGTAGTTGAGGTAATAATGAGACTATAAGGAGAACCAGTACTGAGTCAATGTGCAGGTACCAGGTAGTTGAGGTAATAATGACTCTATAAGGAGTACCAGTACTGAGTCAATGTGCAGGGTACCAGGTAGTTGAGGTAATAATGAGACTATAAGGAGTACCAGTACTGAGTCAATGTGCAGGGTACCAGGTAGTTGAGGTAATAATGAGACTATAAGGAGTACCAGTACTGAGTCAATGTGCAGGGTACCAGGTAGTTGAGGTAATAATGACTCTATCAGGAGAACCAGTACTGAGTCAATTTGCAGGGTACCAGGTAGTTGAGGTAATAATGAGACTATAAGGAGTACCAGTACTGAGTCAATGTGCAGGGTACCAGGTAGTTGAGGTAATAATGAGACTATAAGGAGTACCAGTACTGAGTCAATGCAGGGTACCAGGTAGTTGAGGTAATAATGGACTATAAGGAGAACCAGTACTGAGTCAATGTGCAGTGTACCAGGTAGTTGAGGTAATAATGAGACTATAAAGAGAACCAGTACTGAGTCAATGTGCAGGGTACCAGGTAGTTGAGGTAATAATGAGACTATAAGGAGAACCAGTACTGAGTCAATGTGCAGGGTACCAGGTAGTTGAGGTAATAATGAGACTATAAGGAGTACCAGTACTGAGTCAATGTGCAGGGTACCAGGTAGTTGAGGTAATAATAAGACTAAGGACCAGTACTGAGCCTGTGCAGACCAGGTAGTTGAGGTAATAATGAGACTATAAGGAGTACCAGTACTGAGTCAATGTGCAGGGTACCAGGTAGTTGAGGTAATAATGAGACTATAAAGAGTACCAGTACTGAGTCAATGTGCAGGGTACCAGGTAGTTGAGGTAATAATGAGATTATAAAGAGTACCAGTACTGAGTCAATGTGCAGGGTACCAGGTAGTTGAGGTAATAATGAGACTATAAGATAACCAGTACTGAGTCAATGTGCAGGGCACCAGGTAGTTGAGGTAATAATGAGACTATAAGGAGTACCAGTACTGAGTCAATGTGCAGGGTACCAGGTAGTTGAGGTAATAATGAGACTATAAGGAGTACCAGTACTGAGTCAATGTGCAGGGTACCAGGTAGTTGAGGTAATAATGAGACTATAAGGAGAACCAGTACTGAGTCAATGTGCAGGGTACCAGGTAGTTGAGGTAATAATGAGACTATAAGGAGTACCAGTACTGAGTCAATGTGCAGGGTACCAGGTAGTTGAGGTAATAATGAGACTATAAAGTACCAGTACTGAGTCAATGTGCAGGGTACCAGGTAGTTGAGGTAATAATGAGACTATATGGAGTACCAGTACTGAGTCAATTTGCAGGAGTACCAGGTAGTTGAGGTAATAATGAGACTATAAGGAGTACCAGTACTGAGTCAATGTGCAGGGTACCAGGTAGTTGAGGTAATAATGAGGACTATAAGGAGTACCAGTACTGAGTCAATGTGCAGGGTACCAGGTAGTTGAGGTAATAATGAGACTATAAGGAGTACCTAGTACTGAGTCAATGTGCAGGGTACCAGGTAGTTGAGGTAATAATGAGACTATAAGGAGTACCAGTACTGAGTCAATGTGCAGGGTACCAGGTAGTTGAGGTAATAATGAGACTATAAGGAGTACCAGTACTGAGTCAATGTGCAGGGTACCAGGTAGTTGAGGTAATAATGAGACTATATGAGAACCAGTCCTGAGTCAATGTGCAGGGTACCAGGTAGTTGAGGTAATAATGAGACTATAAGGAGTACCAGTACTGAGTCAATGTGCAGGGTACCAGGTAGTTGAGGTAATAATGAGACTATAAGGAGTACCAGTACTGAGTCAATGTGCAGGGTACCAGGTAGTTGAGGTAATAATGAGACTATAAGGAGTACCAGTACTGAGTCAATGTGCAGGGTACCAGGTAGTTGAGAGGAGAACCAGTAATAATGAGACTATAAGGAGAACCAGTACTGAGTCAATGTGCAGGGTACCAGGTATTGAGGTAATAATGAGACTATAAGGAGTACCAGTACTGAGTCAATGCAGGGTACCAGGTAGTTGAGGTAATAATGAGACTATAAGGAGAACCAGTACTGAGTCAATGTGCAGGGTACCAGGTAGTTGAGGTAATAATGAGACTATAAGGAGTACCAGTACTGAGTCAATGTGCAGGGTACCAGGTAGTTGAGGTAATAATGACTATAAGGATACCAGTACTGAGTCAATGTCAGGGTACCAGGTAGTTGAGGTAATAATGAGACTATAAGGAGTACTAGTACTGAGTCAATGTGCAGGGTACCAGGTAGTTGAGGTAATAATGAGACTATAAGGAGAACCAGTACTGAGTCAATGTGCAGGGTACCAGGTAGTTGAGGTAATAATGAGACTATAAGGAGAACCAGTACTGAGTCAATGTGCAGGGTACCAGGTAGTTGAGGTAATAATGAGACTATAAGGAGAACCAGTACTGAGTCAATGTGCAGGGTACCAGGTAGTTGAGGTAATAATGAGACTATAAGAGTACCAGTACTGAGTCAATGTGCAGGTTACCAGGTAGTTGAGGTAATAATGAGACTATATGGAGAACCAGTACTGAGTCAATTTGCAGGGTACCAGGTAGTTGAGGTAATAATGAGACTATAAGGAGTACCAGTACTGAGTCAATGTGCAGGGTACCAGGTAGTTGAGGTAATAATGAGACTATAAGAGTACCAGTACTGAGTCAATGTAGGTACCAGGTAGTTGAGGTAATAATGACTATAAGGAGTACCAGTACTGAGTCAATGTGCAGGGTACCAGGTAGTTGAGGTAATAATGAGACTATAAGGAGTACCAGTACTGAGTCAATGTGCAGGGTACCAGGTAGTTGAGGTAATAATGAGACTATAAGGAGTACCAGTACTGAGTCAATGTGCAGGGTACCAGGTAGTTGAGGTAATAATGAGACTATAAGGAGTACCAGTACTGAGTCAATGTGCAGGGTACCAGGAAGTTGAGGTAATAATGAGGCTATAAGGAGTACCAGTACTGAGTCAATGTGCAGGGTACCAGGTAGTTGAGGTAATAATGAGACAATAAGGAGAACCAGTACTGAGGCAATGTGCAGGGGTACCAGGTAGTTGAGGTAATAATGAGACTATAAGGAGTACCAGTACTGAGTCAATGTGCAGGGTACCAGGTAGTTGAGGTAATAATGAGACTATAAGGAGTACCAGTACTGAGTCAATGTGCATGGGTACCAGGTAGTTGAGGTAATAATGAGGCTATAAGGAGTACCAGTACTGAGTCAATGTGCAGGTACCAGGTAGTTGAGGTAATAATGAGACTATAAGGAGAACCAGTACTGAGTCAATGTGCAGGGTACCAGGTAGTTGAGGTAATAATGAGACTATATGAGAACCAGTACTGAGTCAATGTGCAGGGTACCAGGTAGTTGAGGTAATAATGAGACTATATATGAGTTACCAGTACTGAGTCAATGTGCAGGGTACCAGGTAGTTGAGGTAATAATGAGACTATATGAGTACCAGTACTGAGTCAATGTGCAGGGTACCAGGTAGTTGAGGTAATAATGAGACTATAAGGAGAACCAGTACTGAGTCAATGTGCAGGGTACCAGGTAGTTGAGGTAATAATGAGACTCATAAGGAGAACCAGTACTGAGTCAATGTGCAGGGTACCAGGTAGTTGAGGTAATAATGAGACTATAAGGAGAACCAGTACTGAGTCAATGTGCAGGGTACCAGTAGTTGAGGTAATAATGAGACTATAAGGAGTACCAGTACTGAGTCAATGTGCAGGGTACCAGGTAGTTGAGGTAATAATGAGACTATAAGGAGTACCTTGGCTTGAGTCAATGTGCAGGGTACCAGGTAGTTGAGGTAATAATGACTATATCAGGAGAACCAGTACTGAGTCAATTTGCTATAAAGAGTACCAGTACTGAGTCAATGTGCAGGGTACCAGTTGAGGTAATAATGAGACTATAAGGAGTACCAGTACTGAGTCAATGTGCAGGGTACCAGGTAGTTGAGGTAATAATGAGACTATAAGGAGTACCAGTACTGAGTCAATGTGCAGGGTACCAGGTAGTTGAGGTAATAATGAGACTATAAGGAGTACCAGTACTGAGTCAATGTGCAGGGTACCAGGTAGTTGAGGCATAACAGACTATAAGGAGTACCAGTACTGAGTCAATGTGCAGGGTACCAGGTAGTTGAGGTAATAATTAGACTATAAGGAGTACCAGTACTGAGTCAATGTGCAGGGTACCAGGTAGTTGAGGTAATAATGAGACTATAAGGAGTACCAGTACTGAGTCAATGTGCAGGGTACCAGGTAGTTGAGGTAATAATGGACTATAAGGAGAACCAGTACTGAGTCAATGTGCAGGGTACCAGGTAGTGAGGTAATAATGAGGCTATAAGGAGTACCAGTACTGAGTCAATGTGCAGGGTACCAGGTAGTTGAGGTAATAATGAGACTATAAGGAGTACCAGTACTGAGTCAATGTGCAGGGTACCAGGTAGTTGAGGTAATAATGAGACTATAAGGAGTACCAGTACTGAGTCAATGTGCAGGGTACCAGGTAGTTGAGGTAATAATGAGACTATAAGGAGTACCAGTACTGAGTCAATGTGCAGGGTACCAGGTAGTTGAGGTAATAATGAGACTATAAGGAGTACCAGTACTGAGTCAATGTGCAGGGTACCAGGTAGTTGAGGTAATAATGAGACTATAAGGAGAACCAGTACTGAGTCTGAGCCTAATGTGCAGGGTACCAGGTAGTTGAGGTAATAATGAGACTATAAGGAGTACCAGTAATTGAGTCAATGTGTGCAGGGTACCAGGTAGTTGAGGTAATAATGAGACTATAAGGAGAACCAGTCCTGAGTCAATGTGCAGGGTACCAGATAGTTGAGGTAATAAAAACTATAAGGAGTACCCAGTACTGAGTCAATGTGCAGGGTACCAGGTAGTTGAGGTAATAATGAGACTATAAGGAGTACCAGCACTGAGTAGAGGGTACCAGGTAGTTGAGGTAATAATGAGACTACCAGTACTGAGTCAATGTGCAGGGTACCAGGTAGTTGAGGTAATAATGAGGCTGGCAAGGAGAACCAGCACTGAGTCAATGAGTCCAGGTAGTGGTACCAGGAGTACCAGTTGAGTCAATGTGCAGGTCCAGGTAGTTGAGGTCTGCAGACTATAAGGAGTACCAGTACTGAGTCAACGTGGCAGTGGTACCAGGTAGTTGGGAGGTAATAATGAGACTATAAGGAGAACCAGTACTGAGTCAATGTGCAGGGTACCAGGTAGTTGAGGTAATA